>NC_053406.1:14351500-14614000 GCF_016859285.1 Xiphias gladius | reverse complement strand
CTGACTCCATGATGTTGAGATCAGGGCTCTGTTGGGGCCAGACCGTCTGCTGCAGGACTCCTTGCTCTTCTTATCGCTGAAGATAGTTCTTCATGATTCTGGCGTTGTGTTTGGGGTCTTTGTGCGGCTGCAGTTTGACTTTAAAATCTTTGACTTTATCCTTTATTTGGATCCCCATTTGGATCCCCTTCCACAAAGCGGTCGCTGTCTTCCTGGGGTCCTCAGATTCATGTAATGTTCAACCACTAAATATGGCATTCTCTGTGGTTGTCCGAATGGTAATGGAACACAATGATATTGTTTTGTCTTTTTGTTCTTCCCTTTTGTCATTACTCTGTTTTTTTAGGGTTCAGTCATAGTAATGTGTTTTGGTGTGATCTCATTTGTCTGCTCCACCTCAGCTGGGGTGGCGTGTGGTAGATCCAGAAATTGGACTTATTATCACCTTGAAAACTATAATTTGTGCCTTGCAGGGTGTCATTGGGAGAGTTAAAGTAGGGTTTCCAGAGTGCAGTACAACATGATACTCTGTCAACACAATAACAGCTTCTTCTGTTGTTCACTTTTAAGAGTTTTAAAGGTTGAAACTGCTGATATGGTGACATACTGATGACGTTGGCCACCATGTCTTCTGCTTTTTCAGCTCACTCAAATGATAGAAAGATGTTACAGTTAGTACTGAAAATAAGTGTTGATTAGTCAGTTATTAATAGACAATTAATCAACCATTTCCATAATCAATTAATTGTTTAAGTCATTTACCAAGCAAAAATGACAAAATTGTCTAGTTCCAGTTCTCATTTTTGAATTGTGTTTTTGTAAACTGAATATCTTTGGGTTTTGGACTGTTAGCTTTGCAATTCAAATACATTACTTTGGGCTCTGGAACTTTATGACAGTCGGATAAAGACTATTTTTGACATTTAAGAGAATAAATGATCAATGGACTAATCAGGAGACAATAATTAGTTGTAAACCTACTGAAGTTACAATATGACGTGTAGATTTATCGTATCCTGCATGATTTGCATATTTCTGACTGTCTCTCTTGTTTCTGCTGGCATTTCTGGATTTGTATGTGTCACTCATGCTCAGTGTCGATTTAAAGCAGTAATGACATTATTTTAATGTTAATTAATTGCTTGACCGCTCATGTGTCTCTTTCCGTCTGTTCTTCTGTCAGATGTTGTGAGTGCAGCGCCTCACTATCCCACTGGTATTATGAAAAAGATGGACGACTCTTCTGCAAGAAGGACTACTGGGCCAAATTTGGGGAGATGTGCCACGGCTGCAACGATCCGATCACCACCGGCCTCATCATGGTAAGAGGATCTATCTACTGACTCTCATTTCTCATCACCTCCCTGGTTCTTTGTTTGCTGATAAACCTCGAGTTACAGCTTGGAACTGTGACACTCACAGCACGCACAAACATGCAAGAGGACAATAACACACACTCACACACACACACACACACACACACACACACACACACACACACACACACACACACACACACACACACACACACACACACACACACACCATACATTTAAAGCCTCACTGGCTGCTGTGTGCCAATATACGTAAAGTGCATGCACGTAGGATCAGTGCCAGACCTGTAATTGACCCTGACTCCTTTGGCTGCTTTGTCCGATTGTCTTACAGACCACCAGTGAAAGTTGGAGCTGTTGTTGTGACACAGGAGAGCAGAGAGGTTCATCTGCTGAATAGATGTGGTCGCAGCACCGGAAAGCAGATAAACAATAGTCAACCTCTGCTGATAATTGCTGCTGCATTATAGAAAAGACAAGATACCAGCATCAACTGAGACTTTTGTCTGTTTGTCGATTAGCGATGGAGTTGGACACATTCATAGCTTGAAAAAACTGATTAATACTGTATATCGGTGTCATAAAATGCGTTTTTATATGTCTTGAGGCCCCGTTTTCCTGCCGCGCAAAGCGAGCGGTAGCACAAATGCAGGTGCCATGTGATTTTCGTCGGGCAGTAATCCTGTGCCTGTTTGGTCATTTCCTGGCTCCAAATGAACTCACCTCCACTGAGCTGGTTGGAGAGGTGCAGCTGAGGCTGCGTTTATGCTGATCAGGCGGTGCAGTTCAATTTTTTTGCTCTTTTTGTCACTAAAAGGAACTCGCGTTTCTGCCAGCTCAAACTACGTCTTTGCACAAATGCATGGCCATTCACGCACAGGCCTTTCTGAGTTCAAAACACAAAACGCCTGTAATTTCTGTTGAGTTTTTATGCACAGTTTTACTATAGATTGAAATGGTCATTAAAATACAACTTTAGCTGTGTCTTATCAATGCAACTGAGAGGATTAGTTGTTATTTAGTTAATCAATCAAAGTAAATCTACATCTGCAACTTTTTTAATGATCAGATAATCATTAAGTCATTTTTAAGCAAAAATGCCAAACGTTCTTGAGTTCCAGATGGTCAGTTTTAAGGATTCTGGCTTTTATAATTTATGATGGGTATTTTTCTGTTTTTTAAGATATTTCAAAAATGAAATCCGTTATTTCAAAAAATGATCAATAGCTTCACTGATATGAAAATAGCCCTTAGTTGGAGCCCTTCTTACCACTAATGTCTTGCACGTCACTGAACATAATCCAGGTATCCTGGGCCCTTAATGTATTTTGATGTTCAGAATCACTAATCATGTTTTTTGACAAGTTTTTTTTGAAAAGTGACAGCTAGACCCTTGCTGCATGCTTCCTGATAGAGGAATCTTTTTGCATAAATTGGTCGGCGTATTTAGAAATGTGGTCAGTGTGTAGAGTTGATCCATGTTCAACAAAAGCAGGATTTATGAACTGCATATTCCCCCCTGCTCATTCATCACTGGTAAACGTTGCAGAGTTGGTTTTGGTAATCCTTGTGGTATTCACACTACCGAGTGAGGTAAAATTAGAATTATCAGCTGTGGCAGCAGACAATATGAAAACTATGTCAGCTGTGTGTGGAAATATATGAGGCTCATAGTCTGGAAGACTACCGCCTGTCTACTTTGCATGAAGCTCATATGACAGGGAAATTATTCACAGAAAATACTAGCTAATCATTTGTATTTTAGAGGGTGTCAGAAGTCTCTAACAGTAAAATGTTTAAGTGCTATTTGAAGTGGGATTTAACTTGAATTACCTCAATCTGCATATTTGACTTCCATTTTTAGGTTTAATTTTAGACAAAATATCAGAACTACTGTTGTTTAAATTTCCCTTTAAATTATTAAATGATCAAAAATGTGATTGTTACACTTTTGTTGGCCAGTTGAGGTGATAAACTGCCTTCAATGCCAACCAAAACCCAGAATATTGACTACATCGACAAACAACTGACTGCTTGTGGCCCTGTGATAGGGGAAGCTGGTTAAAATAAAAGGCTGACCCCATTCGTTGCAGATAAACTGCCTTCTCTGACACATTTGCCTCCAGGTCAGATTCTGTAGCTGTCATGTGTCATGGTCACGATGAGCAGAAATTATTCATGGCTCTGCCTTCCTCTGCATCTCTGAGTGTGTGTGTGTTTGTGTGTGTGTGTGTGTGTGTGTGTGTGTGTGTGTGTGTGTGTGTGTGTGTGTGTGTGTGTGTGTGTGTGTGTGTGTGTGTGTGTGTGTGTGTGTGTGTGTGTGTATTTTATCACTTACACTGCCTCCAGACAGCTTGCCCCATGCAGTGCAATCTCAGTAATGAAACATGTAGGAAAGTTAATTAGGTGAAGAGATCGCTGCACCACCTATCCTTTCCCCTTCTCTGGTTTAGTGCTCCTTTTACGTTACAAAGACACTGATTGACTGTCTCTGCATTTACACTGTAGTAAATCTGAGATTGGTCAGCCAATTAGGCTTTTTTGCCAAGATGGCCAGACAGAACATTTTTTTGCAGATCAAGGTCAGGTCTTTGCGTCGGCGCCACACCCAGAAGAGGGAGAAGCTTCACGCTGAAGTGCTGCACAGTCACTCTGATGCCTGTGCAGATCAGAAGGGAAAACAATCCAATTTTTAAAATTCAATGATGCCACTGCTGTCAGTCAGTGAAAACATTTACAGCTTCATGATGCAGTGATGAGTCAGAGTCTGCAGACAGAAACGTAGAGCTGATGGTCAGCCAGAGAGAAACATTACATGAGTAAGGAAAGTAAGAATGAGCTGTGTGTTTGCATTTCATGGGATTTCATCACTCCTACCACACAAGCTGATCCTTGCTTTACTCGTTTGTTTGTTTGCTCACAGCTACACTTTGGTAACAGCCTTTTTTTTACTTCCACCAATGAGGTTATATTTTTGCTACCAATTGTCTTTTTGCTTGATAGTTCTATAATCCAAATTTCCTCATGCTGCAAGATTTTTTGACATTACGTTCAAATTTTAAACATTTTTACAATTTTCTCATTGATTACTGTACTCATCTGTTTCCCTGCAGCGTGTACTGTATTTATATACAGGTTAAAAAAATTCTGGGCGTCACGTTGGTCTGGTGGATGAGGATGTGTCACCCCTCTCATTCTTCTTTCTGTGTGTCTATGTGAGTTTATAAAAAGTGACAAAAATACAGGATAGGCAAAATACAGGATGTTGCATCAGGACAACACCAGGTTCTTCAGTGTAATAAAACAATAATTTGTTTTTTTTAAAAAAATCTCCACTCAAGATCCACTTACTCGCTTGGTCTGGAGCTTTCAACTTTATCGCAATCTTCAGGGAGATTGAGTTTGCTCAGTTGGCGTGGAACTGCAAATGTTCAATTATTCCTAGCACTTTAAAGACTTACTGTGCATTTTAGATCAATTGTTTTATAGTTGAAAGCTCCAGAACAAGCAAGTAAGTGGACCCTGAGTGGAAATTATTTTGTCTGCTGCTGTTTCCAAGGTCAAGAATGAACTTTTGAGCTCAAAATAACATTCTTGTCAGTGAACATAGAAAATGTTCTCCGTTTGAAAGTGCTGGTTGTAATATCCTTTACATTGTTTTGTCAGTAACTGCAGCTGCCCTGTGGATGGGGCCATTGTTCTTATTGAATATGATCTTGTAGACTATAATATTATATTGACATCATCTGCAGGTTCCACTCCTGTCAGCACCTTCAGCCTTGAGTAAACTGGTAGTGATTCATCCAGAGGATGTTTATTTGCTATTTACTACCTTTACTCTGACTGATTTCATGTGCTGAACACTGAGTTAACTTCAGTAATTGAATTTTCTCTTCTCCCATCCTTCTCTCATTCTGTCCATCCATTACTCCCCCTCCTGACGGATGAATGTGCAGCTGGTGGGAGCGGGGCCAGACATCGACCTGGGCTTGTCCAGAGTTTGGGAGAAGCTTCTGGTTTCAATGTTTCTCAGTCTCACTGTGTCATCTTTGCATCGGTGTTCTGTCGTCAGCCTTCTCTCCACACTCCTGTATGTCTTTAGAGTGGACATCTGTTTAGTGTTGAACAGCAAGACATTAAGGAGTAATTAACATGGCTTTGAGTCAAACCTTCTTTAATTTAACGATTGAGTGATGATGTTCTGTAGATGCGTTTGTTTATTGATGAGATGATGAACTTTAAGATGGAGTGTGATCCCTGAGGAGACCCAGTCAAGGGCATTTGGGTGTATACATAGTAGAGGTGGTGCTATGATTGGATTGAGAGAGGATTGGACTCTTTTGGAATTAACTTCTGGGAGCATGAGAAACAAAATGGATAAAACACGACATATTTGAAATGTGTAGAGCCTGGGTTATGATAGAAAAGAAGTTTGTGTGACATATCGTGTGACCATGTTGGAAAAGTTTTTATAGCCCTTTCGAATGGCCACACTCAAATGTGGAGTGAAAAGCCGAACCATCACAGAGAGGTAATTATTTAAATATGGAGATAACGGTGCACATTTTCAAACAATTTTACCAGGGAGAAATTCAGTGTTGCACTTGTTTGTTCACTCAAAAAGTGACAAAAGTAGTTGTTTAAAAAAATGAAAAAAGAGAACTTTAAGAAGCAGTTCAAACTCTGCTCTCTTTCTTGCCTTCACACACCTAGATAATTGCTCTGTAAAGTGAGTGTGAATGTCAAATCGTCAGTTTCAGAAAATTACAGAAATAGTTGGAAACGGGCCCCCAAGTCTGGTGCTAGAAAGTTGTGGGGGGAGAGGGTTTCCGGAGCTGTATGACCATCTGACAAGCACTTTTGACGAAGTATGCTGGCAGCTTAAGGCCTTCCTGGTGCGGTGGCACTGGTTAACACTGACTCTTTTTTTTTTTTTTTAAATTAAGCAGACCGGATACAGGTCATGGTGTGACCGACCCACATTGATACAGTTTCTTTTTCAGTGTCATCATATAATTTGGTGTATCTGCTGTCAGTTTCATTTATTCAATCATGGTTGGCCACTGAATCAATTTTTATTGCCCTAATAATCACTGTTCCACATGGTTTGGTATATAGAACTTCAATTTGGGAAAGAGAGCACTGGTATCAGATCAGTACTCAGTATCAGCAGATACCTTGAGTTCAGGTATTGGAAAAGGTATTGTGAGAAAAAAAAGTCAGAACAGTTCATCTTTACTTACTGACTTCAAGTAGAGCTGCATTAGTTTTGGATTGACATGAAGGTTACAACTTTGAATTACAAAATGACAAGTAAGAGGCAGTTTCTTACCATTGATTGAAAATGATGAGTCTATCTCACACTGGTTGTTCCATATGGCAGTGATTTTGTAGTGGGGTGATGTCTAAGCTGTCTATTCACTTTTTCTTTTTCTTTGCCCTAACCTTTGCAGAACCAAACTGCTGGCTGTTTGTCCATCAGGTCCCATTATTGTTTTGACATGATCAATTATGAATATGCCGTTTCCTTCCTTGCCATCACGTTAGTGCTTATAAAAAAAAAGCCTCTGTCAGATGGTTATGGTTTGGCCTGACTAGAATTATGTTAAATCTTGGGGACTTTCTTTGTTTCAGTTTTCGCTTTCTTTGTTTCTGAGATTGCAACAAGTACAGAAACTGAATGTGAAATCCAAGAAGTTTTCCTGACCTCAAAAGTGCTCATAAATCTTCGGGATTTTTTTTTTGGCATCATGAGTAACCTTATGAAAATTCGAATCACATGTGAAAGTTACTCCATGTGCTCGCCTCTCTTTAGCAATTATTGCTTTTGTTTTTAATCTGATAAATACAATGGAATTGTTTCCTTTGTACATGGTTAAAAAAACAAGATTTTTTCAGTGGAGTGCCATGTTGAACAAATAATTAGTGGAAAACAGAAAGTAAAGCAAACATGGACATGATGGGGGGTATTGTCATAAATAACAGACCTGGCCTGGTATGAATTAGTGAGTGAGACTAAGTTTAAATGATTTCATGTGGTTTGTTTCATTTACAATGTGCTAAATTATGATTTCAAATGTCCTACGTGCTAAATTATTATTTTTATTTGTTAATGTTAATGATAGAAATGCAGTTGATATATTTTATGTCATGTAGTGACTCTGTTAATTTAACTGTTTAACCAATGAAAAAAGAGCAGTCCAACAGAGGGAGACAGCAGGTCATGTTCAATGGCTGCTTTGCATATTCTTCATACTGTATTCTGACCTTATGAGTGGTATAAAAATTCTGCCCTACATATGTAGTTAATATTGCGAAATAGAGATATTTTTAGGTCGACTGTCGAACTAATGGAAAGTCCCCGATTATTACTGTGTACTTTATCAACTCCCAATGGTGTGAGGTAGCCCTGTAGTTAAGTGGAAATCTGCCAGTTATTTCTGTAAACGCCCTCTTATTGTTTTGCTGTCTGTCTGACAGGCATGACAGACAGACATGTTTAATAAATGTTGGGAAATGTTATTCATTAAGATCTTGTTGCTGTTCAGGTTGTGATGCTGTTTCCTTAACAACAGGATCGGCTGTTGATAATCTAATCGGGACGGTAAACATGGCAGTCGGTGTAGCGTGGACACAGCAATCTGTCATGGTGTTGAAAATTTTTTTGCACAATATTTAGGATCAGGGTGAGTGGACTTGTCTTTAAGTTGCGTCAGGGAGGTCAGAGGTCAGGCTCACATACAGAGGAAGGCCTTATGTTATGATCTTTTTTCTATTTAAAATATTGCTATCAGTGCCTACACTGTGAGATTTAGAGAGATCATAACCTTTCCAGTGATCTTCAGCTGAGTATTTGCAGAAACTTGTTTAGCATTGCCACTTTCCAGAGTGGAAACACTGACGAAAGCAGAAGCCTCTGTGTGCTGAAATCCCCCCCGGTGGCACGACCGGGGGCTGCTGGGTTTCACTTCTGAGCTGACTGCCAGCAGGTCTGACTAGACTCAACTTTTGCTTTTGATATAGATTCTTAGATACAGATACAGTAAGATGTTAATCTGCTGTGCATCTCACGCACAGGTAATGGACATAAAGCCACTGATATCATTTGTTACTGTTTCAGTTTTCACAATTCGGAGTTTGAGGCTTTAAAGTAGGGGCTACTTTGTCAACAAATTGAGATGTAATGTTAAAGGCCTAACAACAATGTTACAGTAGAAAAAGTAAAAAAGATCCATAAAGTTAGTTTATTTGAATTCCATGTATCAGCATTATCTACCCAAGGTTTGGTAATACCAGCTAACAATAGCCAACATAAACTTCTGGTCATACTAGACCAAGTAAAGCTATAGAAGACGTTGCAGACGAGTAAATTGGTGATAAAAGTTCCTGGATCCTTTTGTTGTTTTGTCTTGTTACTAATTTCTTCAGATAATTGGCCAAATGCAGATGATTGTGAGATGTTTATAATCTAGAGCCAGAGTGGTGATGAGACACAAATAATCAGATGCATAGAGACAGACTTAATTAGAATTATGAGAATTACAGAGGAGAAATTTATTTTCAGACTTACTACAAGATGCCACCAGTTGCTTGTTTTTTTTTTTGGGTTCGGGACATTTGGCCATTTTGGGTTATGAAAATATGCATTTTCACATCATTTTGGACCATTATCATTACAGCACTTATAAAAACACAACATAGGTTGTTATTTTTCACAGTAACTCTTGGAAACATTGGAAAGAAGAACAGTGAAACAAATATGTTCACCGATGAGGTGAGCGCTGTGTCGTGAGGTAATACTTCACCTTTTCGTGATTCAAAAAATCCCCCAAAATTTTACCACTCCTGTCAGTCTCTTTACCAGCCCTCTCTGTGTGCCTGTGATTCGGGGTGCACATGAGAAATGACTGAAATGCTTTAAGACTCTGTATTTTGGTATTAGACTGTACATTGTGGAAATTCAACAGTGTTAAAAAAGTAATACCTAGCTCTTTTTAAAACTGATTTCATTGTTTTAATCGATTATCAGTACAAACACAACTGATTTATAACCAAATGCTGAATACTTCAGTATCCAAACAGGAAGTTTTGTAAACATTCTGATCATTCAAACTGAATGTAAACACCACTTTAGTTGTATTATCTGCTTGTTGGCCTTTAACCTGACAGTGCTCGCAGTGTGGATTTCTCTATGTTGTCCAGTTACTGATGCAGTCTCCATTACTCCCACAGTAACATAATCTTGTTTTCCCCACTGACCATCTTTCTGTCTGCTCTGCTTTAACATAAGAGCCAACAGGCCGTGCAGAGAGTGCATCTGACAATCTAATATCATCTGCCCACTTAGATGGCCCTCCAGCACTGGCTTTGTAGCCAGGGGAGGGGTCAACACTCCTTGGCACGCAGTATGTGTTATGGACATGAACAAAGTGAGACAACAAGGACAAGTGAGACAGAGTTAGAGAGTGGGGGGTGGGGGAAAGAGTGACGCAGCAGCAGAGATAAAGCTGGGAAGAGAGATTGTACGAGACAGGAGGGGAGAGAAAAGGGGAGAGTAAGGAAAGAGCAAATGGATCAGCCAAATGCTATTGATAAAAATCACACAAGCATATCATACGTCTTAATTTATACTCAGTGCTTTGTGATTGCAACCTGTATTTTAATGACAGACAATGAAGTTTACCGACATTACACCTTTCCTAACATCCCATGTAACTAAGGACTGTGTCTCTGTCAAAATTGGAAATTTTTGGCATTTTCTTAGTTTCATTTTCATGTGATGAAACCCTACAGTTTGTCATCTGATTAGTTTGGCACTTTCGTTATTTGTTAATTTGTTGACTTTTTATTTGAATGTTTAATTAAGCTAAGTCTACAAAATATCAAATAAGGATCTGACAAGCAATTTTCAGGGAAAAAGAACTGACATACACACTGCCTAGTGAAAAAAAAATTCAGTTTAACTATAATCAAGACTAGTGCTGAAACAATTAATCAATTAGCAGATTAACAAAGTCAAGAATTTTGACACTTAATCTAATTGTTTAATTCACTTATCACGTAACGTTGTCAGTATTTGCTGGTTCCACCTGCTCAAATATAAAGATTTGCTGCTTTTAAGTATTTTGATATCATTGTAAGTTTAATATCTTTTGGTTTTTGATTGTCAGTCATGCAAAATGCATGAATTTGAAGACGTTACCAAGGGCTCTCAGGCCTTTTTTCACTTTTTTTGAAATTTTTATAGACTTAACAATTAATCAGTTAATTGCAAAAATAATCTAAAGACTAAAAAGGACATGTTACAGTGATCAGACGGGCATAATGGCAAGCACACATTCTGTAAGTTAAGATATTTACCACATTATATAGCACTTGCACAGATTTTTTACCATCTACATGCTCAAAACAATGCCTTTGTTTCACTTTAACATAACAAAATATTCAGTACATAACATTAACAAATTTGAACATTATTCCCTCACATTATATCCTGTAAGTCAAGCCTGTTACTGTCACTCTGATAGTTTTCACCGGTTTCAAAATGTGATTGCAACATGGGAGAAGAAGAGGGGTGAGGAATTTACTGAAGACACCAGGGGGTGGGGGTGGGGGTACATGTGGTTGAAGCAGCAGGCCGGTGCGTGTGCAAGAGTGGGCGGGGCCAAACAGGAAATGATGAGGTCATAGCAAAAGTGAGAGAGAAGAGGAAGGCAGAGTAGAAGGGTGGGGAGCGAGGAGGAGTGACACTGATTCAGAGATGAGCTCAGCTGCAAAGGCGTGGACTGCTCGCTCTCTCTCTCTCTCTCTCTCCCTCTCCCCCCTCCCTACCACCAGAGCTCTGTCTCTCTGCCAGTGTTTTGTTGTGACAGTGGGGGAATCGCCTGCCTCAGTAGAATGAACTAGAACAGCGAGGGGAGACGCCAGCTCTCGCTGACATGGTGGGAGACTTGTTTTTCTGGAGCTTCTGCTGTCTCAGACTGTGGAGAAGGGATAAGAAGGTGAGGCTGGTCGCTGCTGCTGCTGCTGCTGCTGCTGCTGCTGCTGCTGCTGCTGCTGCTGCTGCTGCTGGGTAGCCGGGTGATGTACTGTCATACATGAGCCGGCAAGGAAGCAGGGAAGCAGACAGTCTCAGGTGGCTGGTTTAGATGGTTTGCCGGTTGCTTCTGCTGAGTCTCCTTCCATCTTCATCTCTTTCATTTTGATACAGTGGCTAAAGCATGTTATTGTACACTGCTGTGTTTTGTGTGTCCTTTTAAACTGGGTCAGTGCATTGGTTTTTAATTACAGATCTGTTCCCCCTTTTTCTGTATGGCGCTCCAGTTTTTCCTCTTTTCTTCATGTCATGAAAAACTGATGAGCCATGGCACGCGGGCTATTTTTAGACAGCATTCTTCCTCAGATAAAAGTGGGATTCAAAGTGTGTTAGCACATTTAGAGATGGGAGAATAGTTGTCGTGTCTAATAACTGCATCACAGCACCGTGTTATTTTTATTTACCATCTCCAGTACGTACAAGCCACACTGTAAACAGTTTCCTCATTTTACCACAAGCAATGTGAGACTTACAGAGAGGATGGAAGAGGCTGAATTCATGAACAGCATTACTAAAGCTGAGCCCTGTGTATATTGTGGTACTGTACTGTTTGTTGCAGAAGGGGGGTTTCCATTCAGACAGCATGAATGTGGTCTACTGTCAGCTCTCTCAGGCGTTCGGTCTAATTCTATTTGCCCTAAATGATGTTTACTGTAGCTAGAAAGTCTATAAGGAGTTTTGGCAATCAGGATCATATCTTCTTTTGACTTTATTTCTGTTCAAACAGCCTTGATTGCGGCTTTGTGCTAAGTCTTGATCATGCATTTTGGAGTTAAGGCTCAGGAATTCCCTTTGACACATATCTGGAATCTGACCTAATTGTAACTCTCTCTCTCTGTGGGGAGTATTAGGTACCTTATGCACGTGTTGTTTTTACTATTTCCTCAAAACAGCCACGTGAGGTCATTTTTTAAAAACAGATTTCTTAAGCTACATGTTGGTTCTCTGACCTCAGCCACATATGGACTGTACTTTTGAGTTTAGCCGATGAAGGAGCCTCCTGAGTAGAGTTCATTACATCAAACATGAGGTTAAGCAGAGCCAGATCTCCCATCATTTACTGAGGCCATTCAGAAGCACCTACAGCAGTGTTGATATGAGGTCATCATGCCACATTTAGCCGGTGTGGAGTGAAGTATGAGGGTCCGACTGGTGTTTATAGATGTAGAGGTAAAGGGACAAGGCAGCATGTAGAGGTTCATGATGATGTCCTCCTGCATATAAATACACATGCTCTAACACACATGTACTGTAGATCTTCAGTCATACGAGATACATATCATTCCATATCACTTCTGACCAAGCAAGCAAGTATTCACATTTTGGAAGCTGGAGTCGGTGTTTTTTTTGCCATTTTTGAATAAAAATGACTTCAACAATTGATCAGCGTGGCACACCAGAAGCAACAGATGTCACTTATAGACTATAATCTGATAATTATAACTGAATACATACTAATACGATTCATGTTCAATTTCACATTTAGGCTCACATTTTGCCAGTTTCCAAGTTATTAAGTATTGTTTTTCTAAAATGCTTGGATGCTATCAGATACACTAGGGGCAAACCATTGTGTCTGACAAAAACTCTACTACTGTAGTTTGGGAGGTGTTCAGCTACTAGATGTCATGACTTTAGATATGACGATCGCCTTGCCTTCATGTTCAAGTAACTTCTTTGTTATTTGTGATTGAAAAATTAGCATCTATTGCTGCTCTTCATCTTTGCATCTACTACTGAAGCTTGGCATAAACCCCTCTCATTACCAAACATAATCACAGGGAAAATCTGAAAGATGTAAGGAAATTGGAACATGTCATTGGGAAAATCTGAAATGTGTTGAAAATGAGTGAATGAGCAATTAAGAAGTAGAAGTGAGAGATTTTCATTTGGCCCCAGACAGTTGATGAACAAAAGTTTACATTTTTGAGAATATTTTAACAGTTTTCAGCTCAAGTCTAACTGACATTAAGTGCAAGCTAATTATAATGTCCAAGGGTGTGATTACCGAGGCCTCAGCTCAGGAAAAGTCAACATGGGTGACTGATGGCCTGAAGGAACTGTCAAGAAACCCACCAACATGTTTCTAAACTGTTTAGTGTCGCAGAGAGCATTAGACCATCGTAAATTCCTCCAAATGGCTTAAAAGGGTCTCTTCACATTCCACAGCCAACTTAAGGTCACACATATAAATCATTAAAAACAAATAAAGCTTAAGGGGCCTGGCACGCCAAGCCGACAGTCTCTGTGGTTGACAATTGCTGGTAGATTTTTTTTTTTTTTTTTTTCGCACAGCACCACTGGCGTGAATCATTACGAATTGAGCATGTTAAATGCTCGAAGCAGTGGTTTAAACCATCTAGAGCAAATTCTCCTTAATTTTCCCTTATGCCTTTTCTTTTTTTTTGCCACAATCCAAAGATCCAAAGACCGCAGCCAGTTAAAATTGACATATCGTACTACAGTGCTTCAGTGTCAGTGTTGTCCCCTTCCAAATAAAAAGTAAGACAGGGCTTTCTAACCTGGTAGTCGGGACCTCCCAAAGGGTAAGAAGAGGATTCTAAGAGGTCACAAGCTCATAACTGGAGTAGGAAACAAGAGAAAAAAATATTCTGATAGTAAATGTCTATTTTGTGTGCTATTCTCTAAGCTTTGCCTTCTTTTTGTGAAATAATGTACTGTCTCACCTCTTAAAGCCCCAGTTGCATCAGCTCTTGGTACATTCAAATTTAGCCTAGCTATAAAGTAAGTGGAGGTTTACCTGTCACTCGTCGTTAAAATTTTCAACACGCACATTCCAAAATAAACGCATAAAGTTAGCTTGCTAATATATGACTTGGTTAGAGGGAAGAGTAAAAGACGTAATAAGGAAACCCGGTCAAAATGTCTGAGCTGACAGTTGATTAATGATGTAAACTGGGAGGATTTTAAATTACATTTCTTAAAAATAGTACAACATACATCATATTACAAAATACTATGCCAAAAAAATTACAGTAAACGACCAAATAACATTAGCAAGGTTTGCATAATTCGACATTTCCCGTTCATTCTGCATCAGTGCTACTAACACTGACACTCATATATTTCTCCATGTATGCATATAGTAGTAAAACACAGTAATATCTAAATTTTACAAAGAATTTAATTTATTGTTTTCGCCTTCAAAATTGTTATTTTTAGCTGTAATGTTAAAGCTTGGTGATGCTGCAATGACTTTCTGTTTACATAGTTGATTATTTCAACTGGACAGTGCCACAACTGTTTCCAAGCAACAAATTACACTTTACTGAAGTCCTAATAAAATAAGAGCGTTTATTAAGTTTCAATGGTGCAAACCAGTGTAGTGAATCAGTACTTGTAAACTAGCCCGTTACTAGGAACCTTTCGAAAGATTTCACACACAAACTTGGTGCAATCTATCGAGGCCAAACAGATACAATTTAACAATCTATAAAAATAGTAGAATAGTAGACTTAATATTGAGGGGTCACATGCAAGAAAGGTTGGGAAATACTAGAGTAAGATGTCACTTGCAGATAAGCTACAAAAACATGCTATATCTTTTTGTGCTTGAGCTACATTTCTATCATTTATCCCATATTCAGGGGGCACATTACACTGTTTCTGAGGTCAAGGTAACTATGTGACCAAGATCCCCGTCACCCATGGCGATTGCACACTGTGCTGCAACTTGACCCAGTTACTCCTGGACCCCGTCGACCCGCTCACCCTTCCTCCAAGGGAGACATGTGCACTCGGTCTGGTTTGTTGGTCACTACAAGAGGCCACGAGGATACATGACCGGCTAATTTGCAGTCGCACACTCATGAGCGTGATGAGCTAATAAACAAATAATGAAATACACTCTCAGAGGCTCGAGGACACACACATACAGCACTTCTGTGTCGAGTGAAGATAAAGTGGAACCAGTGGTGCGTTAATACATGTGGTGTGTCTTGAATCTGTCTTTTAAAAGCCGTGAAGCAGCCACATGGTTGGACATCACACAGAGTGACAGCTTCTTTCTCCTTATCTGTCTTAAATCTGCATTTTGGAGAGGAAGCATGTCCCAAATGTGAGGGCAGCAGCTGTCGCCTGTCAGATGTGGTTTTAAAGAGTGTGTGTGTGTGTGTGTGTGTGTGTGTGTGTGTGTGTGTGTGTGTGTGTGTGTGTGTGTGTGTGTGTGTTGCCTGCATGGCAAGCAAAGGGCAGCCACTATGTCGGGTTGTACAGAGTCACACACCCTTGTCATCTCCGTCCAGCTGTCCTCTTTTCCTGTCTTTCCCATTTGTAGGGCTAAACCTAAGACACACACAAACATACTGCCAAAAACCACAGCTATCCACATAAAAACAAATAATGTTGTATTTAACCTTAAAATGATCTCTCAGTCCCAAAGTAATGTCAAATCTAACGTCCTTAGATTCTCTACTCATCTCTCTTTTGTACTTTCTGTTTTCTGATACATTGTGTTTACACTCACTGGCAATGCCTGACAGTAATTGTTCATGGCTCCTTTTTATGAGGCTGGTTGGAGGAAAAATAAAGAAATTAAGCTGGTCATTAAGCCCTGCAGCTGCCTCGTTCCCTTGTCCATTACACAGCCACTACATCTCTATTTTCTCCTCCTGCTCTCTTTCTGTCCCGCTATCATCTTGTGTTGTCAGCATGGCCATTAAACAGCACGTAAAGTTAAGAGGAGGGCATTTGTAACCTTAAAGGTGACTATAGTGACTACAGCGGCAGTAAACCATTGTCATTTTTACTCCAAAAACGGGAAAAGAAAGATTCTGAAGATACAAATGAGTCAGGATGCTACAGTATCCTTCTCCATGTATCGAAGCCAAGTGGTGGCATCTTTTCCTGGTATTTATCTGGAAGGAGCTGCTCAAATGAATAACTTAAAAAGTTGTTAATTAATAAGCTTGTGCAGTATCTTCCTCCCTGCAGCCCGAGGGCCCCTGGCATGTGTTTTCTCTGTTTGTGTGCACTCGTGGTTTCACTGCTGCTCTCCCAGGAGGGTGGGGCAGCAGACATATGGCTATAGACAGTGATTTTATTGATTCTTTGATCTTCACATTTTCTCCCTTTTTGTTTCGGTTTACCAATTTTGTTTCAGTTTTATTGCCCATTTAGAAGTAGCTTTCTCTGTTTGAACAAGTGTCTGCTCCATGTCTGCAAAAAAAAAAAAATTAACCAACCTTTTATAATCCAGGTATTTTCTCTGAATGTACAGCAGGGCTGAAATTAACAAGTATTTTCATTATTAACTAATTTGGTGATTTTTTTCTGGATAAGCAATTAATTGTTTTGTCACAAAAAAAGCCTCTTATAATCTTCCAGTCCAAGGTAATGTATCCAAATTGCTTGTTTTATTCAAACAAAAGTCCAAAACCCAAAGATATTCAGTTTCTGCCATAAATGACTAAGAAAAAGCAGCAAATACTCACAACTGAGAAACTGGAAACATTAAAAGTTAGGCATTTTTGCCTGAGAAATAACTAAAACAATTATCAGATTATCAAGATAGTTAAAGATTAATTTTCTGTTGATCAATTTATCAATTACGTGACTAATTGTTGAAGCTCTATATATTTTAATATCTTCTAAATGTGCCTTTTTAAAGACATATTATGCAAGTATCTATGTTTTCTCTTTTTAAATAATGGGACTACAGTGTTGAAAATTCTTAATTCCTTTGATTTTTCCTTTGCATTTAGTTGATTGTTCTTTGTTCAGCAGTCCTCCATCTACTGCCCCTCCTCAGTCTTGGTATCCTGAATTAGCATTGCAGATCATTGCAGTTGAGAAGTGCTGTCAGGGGCCATGCTCCCGCCAAATTTTTCTGCCACTCAAAGCACAACGTGAAGCTCATGTTTAATCATACAAACCGTTAGGTGTTTGAGTGGGTGGGTCATTTGCATAGACAGGCGCAAAATTACCTGAAGGAGTTAAAAAGGGTCGATATTGATATGTGAAGGCACGGGCCACTTAATCAATTTCTCAGTCGATCAGAGTCACAACATGCAAGGACACACAGATTTAATGAGCAGCAGTAAAAGTGGGAAGCTTAAGGAAGATGATACAGAGTCCAGAGTTGGGGTTTTTTTTGTGATTTATCTGATTTTAACAGCATTCGGTTATCTCCTGTTGGCCCAAAGAACACGCAGAACTGAAACTTCCAGCGGGAGCAACATCCTCCGATCCCCCAGTGTGATCAATCTGCTCATTGCCTTCTTTGTTGTTTGGCCATAACTCAATTCCCAATCTTATTTGCAAAACTGCCCTGAGCTCTGGAGGGGGATCTGGCTTCAGCAAACTCAATCTCCCAGCTTGTAACTCATTATTACCCTCAGCAACCAGACCTCGCCCTTCTTCTTCCGACCAGTTATTAAAGCCTCATGTTGCCTTTTGCTCTGGTCACATCAAGAACACCGTTGCAAATTCCTGCCCTCGAGTGTTTTCTCTCTAGATCAGCGAACAGTCCATTTTACATCCTAGTACATCAGTTTTTCGCTCAGTGCATTGTTGTTTACATACAAGTTTCTCGGAAACAAATTGAACGATGATTATTTAAGTATGCATGTGGTTTTTCTCCAACAGGTCGCAGGGGAACAGAAATATCACCCAGAATGCTTCACCTGCCTGAACTGCAGGGCATTCATCGGTGATGGAGACACATACGCTCTGGTGGAGAGATCCAAACTCTACTGGTGAGCCTCAAGCACTATATAGTAAAAAAAAAACCCACACACTGGACTATCAAAGTCTGTCAAAATCAAACAAGACTGTAACGTGTCTCAAGCAGCTGGAAAAGGGAGCCATACCTTTTTAGGATAAGGTTAATTTGTCCAGTTTTAACACCGGCAGCCAGCAGATAATGCAGTTGGTGGGGCTTTGCTTTGTGTGCCTTATTTCCCTCTAACTTACCCAACTATTACTTGTTTTAGATAGTTTTCTTAATTCCCTCTTCTGCCACAAGCTAATCCACTTGAAATCCCTTTGAAGTGCAACCACAACGACAAAAAACATGAACAAGAAGCCAAAGCTGCTGTCAACTGACAAAATATTTAATTCATGCAGCTTATTTTGGTCTTCAAAGGGCTTGTTGTCGACATTATGACAAAATGTGGGGACAGCTGACACAATGAACGGTGGGAAACCACAGCAACCACACTTTTAACACAAATACTTGAGTTTAGGGTTTAAAATTTGCTTTCAGAATTTACATTAAATTTTCCATCCAGATACACACAAGAAACTTCTCAAAATACAACTGTCTGCCACTGGTGACAGAGATGTACTGTAGAAAATCACTCAAGCAAACAGCAGTTACAGGTTGTTCTTGACTCGTGTAGCTCGAGGGTTGTGTTAGTGTGACTATGGCAAGCCTCAGGCTTTAAAAACAGCTTTTAATGTGAAACAAGCTGCACAACACAGAGATACATACAGACAGAACAGCCTTTGTGCTCTTCCCTGAGTGAAAGTGGACAATGACTGTGTGATTGAGTCAGATCATTACATTTATCGAGAGACTTACATGTTGTCAGACTGGGTCGATTGAGGCGAAAGCAGGGAAAGGAAATCAACAGCTACATAAGTTGGCTCCTCTGATAGAGGTCAAGCATAAATGACAGAGTAAAGTGTGCTCTGTGTTCTGTAAAAAGAAAGGTAATTCAGATTAGGTTTCACCGCTGGTGTGTTAGTTTTGAATCACTTCATAGTTATTTCATGATTCATCCTTAAATTCCCAGAATCCTTCATGTTTTTGGGGGAAATAGTCTTGTTTGTAAAATACACTTATGAAACAGATCTTGACTTATCAGAGGCCACGCTGACCCTCAAATCTGAACAATGACGGCACAGTGCTTTCCCAAACCGAGCTAAAGCAACATCTTGTCAACAACATGTGATGTTTTAAATACTGTTGTACTTGAACTTGACGTTCCTCTTATGTTTGCATGGACGGTTTTAGAGCCAGAAACCTCACAAAGATTCCCTTTTCTGTACTTGACAACCTTGTTTTTATAACTTTCCATCCATCATCCCTTCCCTCTTCCCTCTTCCGTTTTCCCTCTTCCCTCTTCCGTTTTCCCTCTTCCCTCTTCTGTTCTTCCTCTTCCTCTTCCTCTCTGGCTCCAGTGGTCACTGTTACTATCAGACCATCGTCACCCCGGTGTCGCTGCCGGACTCACCATGCTCACGGATCCCTCACACGGTCACGCTGGTGTCCATCCCAGCCTCTGCCGAGGGCAACAACGGACGCAGAGGGCGAGGTTTCTCCGTGGCCATTGACCAGCCACTCAGCCCAACCAACGGCTATAGTCCTGATCATGGACACACTGTCAGAGTCTCAAAGTGAGTCTGTCTGTCCATCTTTGTGTGTGTGTGTGTGTGTGTGTGTGTGTGTGTGTGTGTGTGTGTGTGTGTGTGTGTGTGTGTGTGTGTGTGTGTGTGTGTGTTTGCATATTTTGTGGATGAAATGTCATTTTGTGTTTGTGTGGGAGCAACAAAGAGAGTGTGAACAATAGCACAAGTTGTAATTGAAGAGGAAAGGGAAAGTAAGTGAAGAGAAGTCAGTAGGGTGGAGGACAAAGGATGACTGAAGGAGGATTAAAAATGGAGGACATGGTGTTAGATGAAATTTATTTAAAATGTATAATGGGGTCGAAGTAAAAGGAAATGAGCAGAAATCTAAGTCACTATTTTTCAGTTGAGCTTAGAAAGGTGTTTTAAGTGTTCTTTATCATTTTTTTTTTCTGCGTATTTTTCTTCTTTATTCAGGGTGGACGCAGACTGCATCAGTCCAGATGTGAAAAATTCCATTCATGTTGGAGATAGGATCCTGGAAATCAACGGGACGCCCATTCACAATGTTCCTCTGGATGAGGTATTCACCACACTGCTCCTGTGTAATTGTTACTGAAATATTATACTTTATTGTAAATATGCAAATGAAACCCAGTGCATTGAGTTTACATGTCACTGAGGAGGAAAAAGTGACAATAAATAGTAGTAGAACAGTTAGTTGGTACATACGGGACTTATTGAGAGGGCAAAGGCAACAAAAAGTTAATGTTTTTAGTTTTGTTACAATAATGATGAAATGAACCAATTTGATTCTGTGACCTCCTTAATATATCTGTGTTGCTAATGGTTTATGGTTTAGCTTTCCATAGCAGTAAACTTGTAAATGCTTAATATATCTCTTTTGTATGAGGAAATCAAATATTCATCTATGCTAGAGACGCTAAGCAGCAGAAGTGAGTGTATCATCTCATTTTGAACTTCCAAACAGATCCAAACTCAGTGTTATAAAGCTTGACTTCATCCAGTAGACCCATATTCAGCTGTAAGAAATATCTTTGCCGCTCTAATTTCGGACCGAACAGCCCATCTCAAAAACCCCTCTTCCTCTCCAGATCGACCTTCTGATCCAGGAGACGAGCCGGCTGCTGCAGCTCACCATTGAGCACGACCCTCACAGTCAGGGGCAGGAGGGAGGCTCCTCAGAGGCTGAAGAGCAGGTGGATGGGCCCCTGTCCACCCCTCTGTCTGAGGGGCCTAGCCCCATCCTGCCCATCACCCAGCCCCCCAACCCCGACATCAGCAACCTGAGATCCCGCATTATCACGTAAGAAATACAAACAGATTTAGTGCTTTAGTGCAGTATCCACCTTTACTGTAGGCAACGCTTTTATTGCAATGCACTAAATGCACAAACATTTAAGTGACTGTAACAGTCTGAGGATAAACTTTATTGCTCAACCTATAGTTGTGTCATCAGGTTTGGCTGCAGTTTGACCTCTGTGTGTCCTGTAATTACTAACGTAACTGAAGTGTGTGTGTGTTAACGCCTTAAAAACACTTGTTTGTATTTAATAGAAAGCAGAAGTTATTTTGGCCTCTTTATTTCCAAAGTGTCTTCACTGTAGAAGTAATTTCACTCTTTACATTGCTGAATAATGTACTGATGGAAAATTTGATCTCCCAAAACGTATTGTCTTTCCTTAGCTTGAGGTTTAACTCATGCTAGCAACATGAAAGCTCAAAAGGTTTATTGTATTTATGATGTTCATTCCGCCGTCCTCTCAGCTTATACTGTATCTTCCTTCAATAAGGATGAAGTCAGATGAAAATTTCCAAATGAGGTCATCGTAGCAGTAAATAGTTTTCAAATATTCTGCTCCCCTCTTCTTCATCTCATCGTTTTGTCCACTCCATCTCATTTTTTCCTTTCCTTCTCTCCTTTCTATTCTCCTCACCCTGTCTGTCTCCCCTCTCCCCTCTCACCCTCCAGGCGGAGCTACAGCATTGATAAGTCACCAGGCTCCAGCAACGCGGCGTCCCCCATCTCCCAGAGGAAGGACATCAATCGATCAGAGTCGCTCCGTGCTGTTTCAAACCGGACTCACCGCATCTTCCGCCCATCTGACCTCATCCATGGAGAGGTGCTGGGGAAGGGCTGCTTCGGACAGGCCATCAAGGTAGATTTGGGAATTTAAGAGACACTTCCATCATATTTTCATGTACAGCATGCAATGTAGTCATACCTAAAAAGACCAGAAGATAGCAGCATTGAGGTAAATAGGGAGGTGGGGGGAGGCCTTACGGTAAATGTTTGTGGTTTTAACACATCTTGGGCCTTTCAAAATTCTCATTCTGATATACAGTAGGTGGAATGACAGTGTCACAACCAAGTGTTTATTGTTCCTATTGTGTCAGCAAAATTTCCCCCAGCTTGTTGCTCAACTTGATGTGTTGCATCATTGTTTCTGGTTATAGGTGACCCACAGGGAGACAGGGGAGGTGATGGTGATGAAGGAATTGATTCGCTTTGATGACGAGACACAGAAAACATTCCTGAAAGAGGTGAGTGGAGGAAGACAGTCCCAGATGTTAGTAGGATTTACTTCGCTGTAGTCAGAGGCCGAACCAACTGTTTGCATGTCCTAAACAGAAACCTGGAATCAATACCTCAGATCAATAATGATTACTATGTTCATAATGAATCCAAACATAATTTTAGTCAGATATAAGTGATGATACAGTCCGGGTGTTTAAATGAGAGCAGACAGTAGTAGCCAAAAGTTTTTGAAGCAGGTTTGTTACTTAAAAGTTGCAGGTTTGAATTCCTGGATCACCTGGGAAAATCTGTGATGAGAAAGTAAAAGAAAAATGTGTTTTGTGCTTGACCATGAGCTGAAGATGTGGTTGAATAAATGAAAGTAAAATATATTAAATTAATTCTGAAATGGGGTGAATGGGAATGTTTACATAGTCCTTTCTCCCAAAAATGAGGGATAAGCAAAACTTATTTTACCTCCCACACAGAGCTTTATCTCTCTCCTGTCTTTCCATTAATTTGAAAAGATAACAGAATGACTCATGCGTAGAAGTTTGGACTTCTGTAAGAGTTTTTGAATGATTGTTACCCTTGAAGTAGTACTAAATTACGCCTGATGTTCCTGTTTGATGTTTAGTATCGTAGACTCACTCATCCAGTTAACAGCCTTGTAATTATAAGATGTTTGAAGAAATTTTTTTCTCCTTTAGTTGTAATTAATACTGAGTCTTTGCTTTGTAATTGGTGTGGATGAAGACAGAGTAAAAGAAACAGATATAAAACAATCCCCGACCGCAGTTAAGCATGATTACTAGTCCCGCTGGATGTTTGTTTGTAGGTGACCCACGTCTCACATTACTGAGTCTCTTCTGATCTCATTTGGTGCTTCACAACCTCTCTGGTGAAGGTTAGACAAGAATGTACCAAAAATTTCAGACAAAGATATCATAAGACTAGATTGGTAACATTTCAGGTTTACATCTGTGTGTGTGTAATAGTGACTTGCCTCCTCCTTGTCAGCCCAACCTTCAGGGATGGAAATGTTTTATGAGGCGTCAGAGTAGTGCTCTGAGCAGCAAGTGTACCCTCTTAAACCACACTTACAGCATTGAACTATGCAGGAAGTTTCTCTGTTGCCTTTAAAATGGCAATGAATAGAAATAGAAACAGTCAAAATCGGTAAAATGAACTTGAATGTGTAGTGGAGTCACAGTTACAACGGCACTCAGGCTGAGACAAAGCTTTTGATTTGCTGGTATCGTTGGTATTTGATTCAAAAAACAAAATCAATTGAAGCTGAGATCAAAATGTTAGCTTTTAAAGTAGAAACTATTCTGTATTTTTTTCCTGATAAAATTCAGTCTGGGTGTTTAATAAATCAATTGAATATCCACCTTTGGACCCACAAAGCTGAGTGACCCGAAACCCTGAATTAACTGGTACAATTTATTCTACCTAGGAAAGATTGTCAAATTTTATTTGGACTCTCCAATGTTCATATTCAACTTTGTATCATTAAACTATAAGTTAAAACGAATAGTCCAACATTTTGGGAGATACGCTTGTTCGCTTTGATACCAATCTGATGTTTGTATGGTGAATCCAAAGCTACAGTTTGCAGCCAGTTAGCTTAGCGTAGCACAAAGACTGTTCCCAGTCAAGAAAAGGTCCAGAACAGCTTGTCATTTTTACACTTCGGTTTTTTCTTCAGATTAAACCAACAAGACATAACATCTTAATTTGCGAGTTTTACAGGTGCCGGTTAGCTGGATCTTGTTACCTTTGGACAGAGGCCGACAAGCGTTTAACCTAGTTTCCAGTGTTTATGCTAAGCTAAGCTTACTGGCTACTGGGTTTAGCTTCATATTTATTTATATGAGGGTGGTATCGATCTTCTTAACTAACTCAGCGTGAAAGCATATAAGCTTATGTCCCAGAATATCGAACTATTCCTTAAAAGTTTTATTTTACCCAAAGTTCATGATGTTTTGAATAGTACCAACATTAATGAATGCAAGCATAACTGCAGTGGTGTGGCTATGGTTTTTCTGAGCAGAAAGTATGAAGTGTCAACCTTCATAACAAGTGTGCAAATCAGCTAAGGTCCAAAAATGATCCCAGACCAACAGTTTACAAGATGAACTGCTTTGGTCTCTCTGATGATGACTTATCCCAGAGGAGCTATGTCAGGCACGGCTGATGCATTTGACAGTGTGTATAAATACTTGGCGCTGTTCCATCAGGTGAAGGTCATGCGTTGCCTGGATCACCCCAACGTGCTCAAGTTCATCGGAGTCCTCTACAAGGACAAGAGACTCAACTTCATCGCAGAGTACATAAAAGGAGGCACCTTGAGGGAGATCATCAAGAAAATGGTAGGAGGGGAGTGAGTGGGTGCAGGAATATGAGTACGTCTACTTCTTGTTCAGTATTCAGAATGCACGGGGAAGGCTTGTTAGCAACAGAGGAAATGATCTGGTCTTGCATTACCTCAGATGGGGTTTTTGCAGTTTGACCATGTAAAGTTTTTGTTAGATGACACGATTCATCAGTGCCACCAAAGACAATGACTTTTTTTTTTTTGCACACAGGACAGCAACTATCCCTGGAACCAGCGGGTCAGTTTTGCCAAGGACATAGCTGCTGGGATGGTGAGTTCAAAGACTGAAAAGTGCATTTAATTGTAGTAGTTTATATCGTCAAAAACTGTAGAATTTTTGTGTCTGTAAAATCTAATTTTAAGGCAGTGAAATTTCTCTGGTGCAGGATTAAGGGAAGGCGCATTGCTTCCATTTACCTTTACTGCTGCCTCCCTCTAGTGGTCTTGTTAGTGACCTACAACACTTCTGCTCATAATGAGCACAATCTTTTCTGTTCCCCACTACGGAAATTACAGCATGATTTCCTGCAGGATTAGAGCATGAATTCTTAATGTTTTCCCTTGATATGAGCACAATGATGAATGTCGTGCATGACTGGATTGTTGTATTTACAAAACCAGCTACTTGAGATGAAACAAAGCAGGATTGTTCCTCTTGGCATGGGTTTGAGATTACGACTAAAGGCGTCTGTTTTTTGTTTGTTTTTTATTCTTCCTGTCTTTCTGTCCTCTCCTATCTGTCTGTCTATCTGTCTATCAGTCATATCTGCATTCCATGAACATAATACACCGGGACCTGAACTCACACAACTGTCTAGTCCGAGAGGTAAGAACTTGTGTAGTCCTGTACGCTTAAAGTGTGCTAATTTGTGGACATGTCTATACATTTACATACACTTACAGAGTAAGCCTTATTAAAACAAGCTCCACACAAGTAATTTGCAGCGGAAACTTCCAGCTTAGCCTACTCAAACAGAAAGATCATTGTATGTCACATGAAAACGAAAGGTGGGTATTGTAGAGCTCACATCTGAAGTTTTTCCAAACTAAGAGAAATTAGGAGCTTGGAGTTGAATTTCAAGCTTTCCAAACAGGTGTTTTAAACACTGCTGTTTGCTTGAAGCTTTTACCTCTCTTGCCACTCTCTTGAACTAACCGGCAGCATGTGCACTTGCAGCATAACATTAAATTTTGATGACACCTTTAATTTTCTTTGTGTAGAACAACACAGTGGTGGTGGCAGACTTCGGGCTGGCTCGGCTCATGGTCGACGACAAGCACGAGCAGAAGTTGTCGCAGGGGAAACTGTCGGGTCTGAAGAAGCCCGACCGCAGGAAGAGGTACACTGTGGTGGGAAACCCGTACTGGATGGCTCCTGAGATGATCCACGGTATGGTCTACTGGGACACTTGGGCCCCTGCTTTTTCAGTAACACCTAGATACAGATTTATTCAATTATACCCATTCCCTTGTTCCTAAGATAGCTAAAGAAAACTACAGTCACTGCAGTGCTACAGTTGTTGACTGTATATGGCATTCCTGCTAAATACCGATAACATTTGTCTTTCTCACCTTCCCAGGAAAGAGCTACGACGAGAGAGTAGACATCTTTTCCTTTGGTATCATGCTCTGTGAGGTAAGTGACCCTTCACTCTCTGTAGGAATAATAAAACCTAGTCAGATATCTAGGATATCAGAGATATTATTTGATTAATAAAATCAAAAAAGGCTTGTAAGATTCCCCAAATATTTTAACTGTCTTAATTTGGAATAAATGTGCCAACATTTTTTTTTTTCCTTAATAGTATGCTTAACTGTCACTTTCAAAAGTTGCTTTCCTTGTCACTAAACATTAAATCCTTTAAACCCCTTAAACCTACCGGAGTCAGGCCAGAGTTTAATTTCAACTATAATTTTGGTTCAGCGTTTGTGCACAACTCCGCTTCTTCTTGATCTATGATGTATTTGAGTCTGCATTTTCGACAAGTTTTTAATTTGTCAAACTTTAAATTCTGCTAATGTTTGTAAAATACCGTGTCCAGTCAATTTTACGAGTGTGAATTTCCATATTTCTGGAGGGGCTTTCCTGAGCCCTGAAAAGTACAAGATATTTACTCCTATGAATGAAAATCCAGCCTCAAGGCGTGGTGGGCTTTGGGCTTTGGCCTCACACCATGCACAGGTTGGTTCAGTCACTAGAAAGCCCCAGGATATGACTCCTCCAGATGGACACCATTAGCCAGCGAGTGCAGAGATTGGAGAGAGCAGACAAACAAAGTTGTCTTCATGTGGCTTTTGACAGGCAGGCAAACAGTAGTTGTGGTCTGTTGGGAACAATCAGCTTCTGTTTGGAGGGTTTGCTGGTTTTCGGCACATCAGCACCGGAGGACTCTCTCTGCTCTGACAGAGAATCTTCCTGTGACGCTTCCATCTTTAACTCTTCTTACTCATTCTCTCTTGATTTTCTTGCTCCCACCAGATAATTGGCAGGGTGAACGCAGACCCAGACTACCTCCCCAGGGCAATGGACTTCGGACTGAACGTGTCCGGATTCCTGGAGCACTACTGCCCTCCAAATTGTCCCCCTGCCTTCTTCCCCATTGCTGCTGTGTGCTGTGACCTTGATGCAGACAAACGGTCAGACATCTACAATGGATTCACACTGAAATGTTACTATACCTAAAGGGATAGTTCCAACCTAAACATTTAATTGTTTTTCAGGGTAATTTGCTGAGTTTTGCATTTGTTAGCTGTAGCTCACCCTAATAAAGTATTCAGTGGCACTGGTTTGCGGTTCTCAAAGTGATTAAGATTTACATTTTTTAAACTCTTTTTATTGTGTTTTTGTTTGAACTGTCCTTTTGATTACGTCCAAAAATGCGACAATATAAATAAATCAAAAATCCATCCCTGCTTTCTCTATCCTTAGCCCTGCTTTCTCCAAACTGGAGGAGTGGCTGGAGAACCTGAAGATGCACTTGGACATTGGTCTGCCCCTGGTGTCTGAACTGGACCAGCTGCACAAGGCCTTCTGGGAGAACCACAGCATCACGTGCCCTGAAAACGGCCTGCACACCCACCCCGAACAGCCAGAGTAGGACTGAACACTACAGGAGGAGTGGGAAGTTAGAGTTAACTCCACCAAGGGCAGCAACCGTCTGCCTCAGGTAGTGCAGTGGCCGGAGGAATCGTGTAAATACCCCTCCATGTTTGAAGCAGATACAGCGGGCTCAGGCTGGCTCAGGCTTAATGAACAGACTCAGGGGGAAAATGTGGATGTGAAAAGCCACCTGTGCAAGATGCACACGCACGCAGACACACACACACGTACACATTCAAAGTCTAATCAAGAGACATTAACTACAATAGCTTGATTCTGCTGCACCCGAAGCTAAAGTGGAACATATCATATGCAATCAGACCCGACTTTCAAATCATGACTAAACTCCTGAATCATGTAGATTTAACATTAGTGGTCATTCCAGTCAAGAAAACTTACTGTAGTTACTGTAGTGTGTACATTCATGTGGATAAATTAGTCCAGACAACAGGGCACAAAGCAAACAAACCTTCAAACTCCTCACTTTGGGCCTCTACAGAGTACATTACGCAGTATGTGTTTGCAGGTGTTTCTGTGTGAGCTTGGTTTGATTTTGCTTTTTGGTTTGGATCTCTAAACTGAACTTGTGAAAAATGCAAAGGAGAGGGGCCTGTCTGTGGCTTGAGAGACGCAAATGATGAGATCAACTTGATGGCCACTTGTACAAGTCAAAAAAAAACAGCTTTAAATAGCTCATTGAAGAGTGCATGACTGTAAATAATGCCGTCAGGTCAGATCCTGGTTCATCGTGTCCCTTTGACCGCAGACCTACTTGTGTCTGTGGCGCTGCCCCTCCCTCTAATTTATTGTGTAGCACTGACTTAACACTGAGGTACACATCTTTGGCATAAATGCGGTACATTGTCCCCCTAGTTTTAAGAGCTGTCAGTGTATCTCATTCATATTGACGTGGCATCTTCATCCATGCATTCATTCCAGTGTACATAGCTGCCGACATTGTAAATGTTTTAAATATTGTAAATGTACAGACATATTTTATATACGTATCCTACATTGCCATATTTTTATTGGCCGACCAGTTGAAATTAAGGAGAGTAAAAGTTTGACTGCAATTAAAAGGGCACAGCCGAAAGTTTTATTGTTTTTTTTTTTTTTTTAAATTGGGGTTTGTTTTTTTTTACATTGTTACCACTGTGGCAGGTTAGAGGCTTTTAGCATCTGAGATATGAAGAATCTTTTCACCATAAGACATCTCCAACCCTCAGTTCAAGCTCAGTAAATGTTACATTCTGTCATTTTCCTCCATCAAAAAAGTATTTCTCATCATTCGATCGGCCCTCGTGGAGTTTTCATGTAGCCATAGATGTGTGTTGGAGTAAATTTAATCATAATACTGGATTATCTAATCACATCAAATTGTTGGAAAGGAGTTTATTGCCCTTTTAAACTTGGTGAACTAAATCTGCATATTATGATCAACTCAAATTATATGTGGTATGATGATTTTGAGGGCAATAGATCTGTTATTAATTATTCACTCTCGTCTCATGTACTGTACATTAGTTCAGGTGTGGGGAAAATATCACCAGGTACTGTCTCATCATGTCTGCCGTCTGTCCACATAACTGTCTCTCATCATAGGGATGACCCACTCTTTGTTTACATGTAAATGCTAGCTGTAAATATAATTGTATATACGTGTCTGCCCTTACATCTGTATGCGTGCATTGCATAAGGATTCGTACTCCTCAGAAATAATCCCCTCCACTGGTGAAATTTCTCTCTTGCACCTTCTAACAACGCTAATCGATTTTTTTTTTTGCTTTTTTCCTGCTGTTGTTTTCACAAGCTGCATGATGTACTGGGTAGGTCTGTTCAGCTTCTAAACTGAGCTATTTTTGTCTCTAAATATTGTGATTTTAAAGAAGAAAACAACAAACAACAGACAAAAAAAGTCAACAGAGAGAGCCAGGCTAAAAAGGAGATAAGAAAAAAACACAGCATTTGTTGTTTTTATATATAACCACTGAAATCTTTTTGTATAGATTTGAGTACTTTAATTTGCACTATATTACCAAACGGCTGGTTGAAGCCATGTTTATTAATTTCCTCTCTTGAGCTACTTGTGATAAGGAAATGAATTATGTCGGTTCAGGTTGATATATGAATGCAAGACACTGATAGAGCCTTTCAACTGTAAAAATGGGATCTGGGGAATTCATCCTCTTGATAGCAAACTGGACCACATGCGGATTAGTGAAGTTTCTGATTCATAGATACATTTTTTTATGCATGGTACAGCCTTTAAAAACTGATTGGGCAGGAGCCGGTTTGATCCCTCTGTTAACTTATTGTAAGTAAAGTTATACATCTCTGGCAATGTTTATTACATTTTCCATTTTCAAGCACAGGTCTCCAAAATTCTTAAAGTATTTTCATGTCCAGCTGAATAGTTTCCTACGAGACGAGGTTTTCTGGTCTTTGCTACCTAGAGGATATGATGACCCAGCTCTGCCTGCTGCCTACAGACTGATCCTTTGTGAAAGATGTTCTGTGTTGTTTCTGACTGCTTGGTTTCATGTGAGATGCCCACAGAGGCTGCAACCACTGCTGTTCCTTATGATAATAGAGCACTTAAACTTGCCTGTCTCACCTCTCACCTCCTCATCACACTCTTGTGGCTCAGGGCCGTAATTTTTCTGGAGCTCACTTCACAATTCAGTTAATTCAGCTGCTTAATAGGAAAGCTGCACTCAACAGCAAAAAACGAGACAGAAGAAGCATGTAACCTGTCAATATATAGGCTGATAACACAACACATGCTTCTGTAAAACAAACCCCTCCTGGTTGATGTGTTCGTCCGCGGCCATGTACTGTACATGAGTGGCTTTGCCATGTTTCTGTCTCCATTCCTGTCTGAGCTATGTCGAGCATGTTAGATGTGTCTGTGAGGACGTGTTGATGATCAATGAGAATGTTTCAGCAGCACTTCTTTGCAAAGGATCGTTACCTCGGAACAATGCTGTGCCTTTGTTGTAAGCTAGCCTTGCCAACGACTCGAAAAACGTGAACTGATTTCCTTTTTTTTTTTTTTTAATGTATCATAAGTGCAAGCCTGATTCAAGTGGATTGAATATCATTGCTGATACTATGTCATATGAGATTTCATCTTGTTCTGTATCATATTTATATTTTCCAGATCTCCACTGTCAGTTTTGATATTGTAATATTATATTTCTTTTTCTTTTTTTTTTTTGTCTTATTTAATTTTTTACACAAGCTGTGAAAACAATTCTGCACTTTAATCCTGAACGTGAACATTTAGACTCTGAGGATGCGACTGTTTTTTTTTCCCTTTTGTCACAGCTAAAAATAAAACTGTTGCTCCTTAAACAAACCAATGACTCCAAGTATTTGTTCATTAATGATGATGTCTCCCTCAGTCACTGTTAGTCCACTACATCTTTGTGACAAAAGGGCCCCCGGGAAGGTTACAGTTTTGTTACCTAAATTCACTCCATCATCAGCCTTTTTCCACGACTGAAGCACACGCAGACAACAAGTAAGAGAGATCAGATAATATGGGAGTACACTCTACAAGAGCACTGCATTACCCAGGTGGAGAACATGTGTGGGTTCCATTAAAGTGGTAAAAATACTGCTTGCCTCTGCTTGAAAAAAGAAAAGGTGAAATCATTACAAATGTGTTCACCACTCAACCACAAGATGTCACTATCTATCTCTGCTTCTCATTTTTATGATGAAATAAAACGGATAAGAATCTCATCAAGTATAGTCAAAAAACTAAACAATGCTGCTCTGATTTCCTAACCTTGTATACAGTACATATACACACCATTGTCATTCCTTCTACTACTACGAATACTGTAAAATACCAGTGGGGGAGGAAGTATTCAGTCCTTCACTAAGTTAAACTGTGCAATACCAGTGTAAAAATACTGGAAAATACCAGTGTAAATTAAAAGTAAAAGTCATGCACTCAAAAATGTACAAAAAGGACAAAGCTATTATCAGTAAAATTAACTTAAAGTAACAAAAGTGAAAGTACTCACAACGCCGAAAAATGTCCCTGGCAGTATGATTTTATTATGTTATTGGATTACTATTACTGAAGCATTGCTGTGTAAGCAGGATGTTTAATGTTATAGTTAGTTGAGATTGAGCTATTTTTATCATATTTTTCTTGATAAACTGCATCATAATTTTATAAATAATATAATAATTATATGTTTTATATATAAAATCTTGATCTTCAAAGTGGGCAGTAACTAAAGTTTTCATATAAATGTAGTGGAGAAAAAAGTACAATCTTTCCTTCTACAGCAGATTATAAGTATAAAGTAGATAGACAATGGGCTCCCGGACGAAGACATGTATAAGGCCCCCTCCCCCTTTTGTGTAGGAGCAAAAGCCATAGATTCGAAGAGAAGTCTCTTTTGATTGGTTGTGTTTCTTTGTGGTCATTTTTGCATCTCTTTATGGTCATTTGATTGGATTTCCAACAGGAAACATCTGTCAGATAGAAAGTGCAATTTTTACCTCTAAAATGTCATAGAAAAGAAGTACAAAGCAAAATGAAATATAGAGAAATAAAATGAAAATAATCAAAACTTTGTACCTGAAAATTGCACTACTACCACTAATGGTAATAAAAATAACAATACTAGCACCACCTCCAGGACTACCACTACTGCCTCTACCACCACCACAGCTAGTGCCACTGCTATTATTACTACTCCTACTACTACTGTTGCGACTACAACTATACTCCTACTTAATCATAATAATAATAATAATAATAACATTAAGAATAATGAAGGATAATATATCAGCTAACCTATCACATTAATACGTGAAGTTTTTTAGTAGCGGTGGACTTAATGATAAATCATATCAATATTTCAACAATAACCCTGTACACACATTCAGAAGTGAGTATGAAATGTTTTGTTTCACTGAAGATAGTCCCTCTCTTCTATCTTCTATTTCTGTACTGTCCCTGTAATTCTAAGAATTACACGACCATCTTTGTTAATTTTCGCGATTAACGGTGCATTTTATTATTTTTCCTCGTTGGTGCACGTGACCCGTCTCCCATCTCGTCCACGTGCGATTGTTTTCATTTCGATGCTGCAGCGGCGGGTGTCTCGCGACGTCACTGGTCCGGCGGGGCCGGAGGCGGGCTAGTGGGTCCGTGTTGCCAGTCTGGACGGTTTTCCGCCCAATTTGGCTACTTTTTCTTTAATGGGACCAGTAAAAATTGATTTGGGTGGGTTATTTGGGAAACATTTTATGCCAGTAAGGCGGTTTTTTACCAATGAAAAGTTTTTAAAATGCGAGGGAGGTGTGGTTGATTTTCCAAAATTAAACAATTATAGTCTAAAAAGAAACGGGGCTCAAGTTGTAGCCCACCACGTAACGGACTACTTTTTGTCAGTCAAACCTGGCAACAGTGTCTTCAGTTGCCAGGCTGTGCTTGTGTGTGTGTGTGTGTGTTTTTGTGTGTGTGTGTTTTTCTGCTGCTGCTGCTGCTGCCGCTACCAAGCACACACACACACACACACACACACACAGGGGGACGGGTTTTTCCGGTCAAACGCAACACACAGACTGTCATTTCACCGCTGTTGCTTTCAGATTGAGAGAGGAAATTAAGGACATACCGAGGAAGACGAAGAAGAAGGAGGAGGACGCAGCCGTTGGCGCTAACTGAAACTTTGAGCGATGGAGCATTCGTCCAGCAACAACCGGTTTCGGTCCGCAGTGTTCAACCACGGTTAGTACTGTGCCGTTATCACATCTGACACTGCATGTGGGACGTTGTATCACTCAGGTGATGCTCGTCTGCTGTCTTAAACTACCTCTCTCATGGATCGACTCACAGTTCAGCCGATACATCCTCCATTTAAATCGCGCTTTTTTTTTTATTCATTAAGGACACACGGGGCTTGGCATGCACCGTTAAAAAAAAAAAAACGCGTCACTGTCGTGATACAGGGCCTCTTTGGCCACAAGTCAAATTTTATCCAGGTTTTTGGGGCTGAAGATTTCATTGAGGGTGCAGAGAAACTGCACTCTCACGGGACACAGGGTGCACGTCGTCCTGCTAAACGAAAATCCCCGAAAAGGCTGGTGGATTGAGCCCCACACGGGACAAGGCAGCAGCAGCAGCAGCAGCAGCAGCACACTGTAATTCTGCAGTTATGCAGGAGAGGCACCGAGACTCGCCACACTAAACTATTTCTGGACCACGAAGATATGGCTGGATTGCACCGAGAAACTGGGTGCTGCAGCTTGACGGAGAACTCGCCGACGTCTGCATTAAAATCCCTCAGGGGCTCGCCCCAGCGCACTGTTTGCTTTATTTACTCTACAGCCGTCGTAAAACGAGCAGTTCCCAGTTTGTTGTGTCAAAAAAGCTCGACACGTAGGCCCCCGGTAGGTCAGATGTAGGCGCATGAAATTTGAAATTGCTTTCATACCTGGTTAACATAATTAACAGTTTCCATGTGACACTTTGCAGCAAGGCTGCAACTATGGATGATTTTCATCATGGACCATCCGTTATTTTGTCGATTAACCGATTAATCATTTGGTTAATAAAACATCAGAAAAACTGTGAAAAATAACATCACAATTTCCTAGAGCACTAGAATTTTCTTTCGGACGTTTAATCGATTAATTGTTGGTATGAGTATGGTATGTTACTACCAGCTCCCATAATAGAGCCTGTCCAATATTTTTTTAAGCAAGTATTATAAATTGACAAATAATTATTTTTTAAAAAGAAATGCATAATAAAAAAAATATTTTAGATAAGGATCTCTAAGATTCGTTCTTTAAAAGAATTCTGACCCTGATATGCACCGAACGGGACATTTTACAGGTGAAAAATAATCCTGTCAGGTCTTTCTGGTGGACACACAATGTCATTGAGACATTTTTTCCTTAATTAAAACATATTTTGGCAAGATTTCCTGTTTCTTATGGGCCGACATATTCACAATATTATGTATCTGCGGTAAGCTAATATTAACTGATATTTTGGCATAGCCCATTAATTGGGTTAGCTCTGCTCCATACTTCTACTGAGCACTGAGAATGTCCCTGTCTGGTGGCATTAAAGGCATTTTTGGGATTTTTTTTTTTTTTTTTTCAAACTGCGTCAAACAGATCGCCTGTATCTTATCATGTCTGACAACTGTGTTAGTTCTTAGACTGTGTTCCTTTTATGAGTTCTTAATCTTTGTAAAGCATAGTTTTTGTTCAGGGACTCCACTGTCATGACATGGTTTACTGGAGGCAATAGTCATACTGAAACATCTGGCTTGCTGAAACTGTTGCTCTATACGTAGAGGGATGGTGTGTTGGAGATGACGATGGAGAGGAGAAAGTGGGATGTGATGAGTGCACTTATGCAGGTAGTGGACAGAGATAGTGCTGATGATCCGTGTTGTCTTTTGCATGTATTGATTATAGCATATGCTGCACCTCAGATTTGATGATTATATTTGATTATAAAGTAAACTAAAGTTGAGAGGGAACTCGAATGCTCTAACATCTTCGGTAGAAGCTTTTGATTTGTCCATTTCTGTGTCCAGTTGCTCCCTTTTACTCACTCACTAGTGCTGTATTCATAGATATTTGACTAAAGTACATGAATACATTTAAATATAACACTACATATTTATACATTGGTTTAACCAGAGGCATGGAGGTACCCCTTAACAGTGAGAGAAAGACTTCTATTTTAAATCCTTGCTGCATGCTTCAGAGTTTATTTCCTATCTGACTAGTTGTGTTCCCTTTTCACAACCAGAGAATGAAACTGCACGCCCAAGGATTCACCTTTTGCATCTTTGCCAATTCATTTTTTGTTAAGCCACTTCAAATTTTACATGTTGGTGATGAGTTCAAATGTTAGTTTTTCCATGTCTGACTTTCGTGTGTTACTTTCTACTGTTTCAGCTCACTGGAAAATCTTTTCTACATTTCTTTAGGAATATTTCTTTGCAGAACTGCTGACACATGTCAGTCAGTCAGGGTATTATTTTAATACCTTGCAAGCAAGACAGTGGTTATAAATTTCATTGTTTAATTTCTCAATTACCTTCTGTTTTAAACCAAACTGACTTGTGAGCAGTAGTTGAAACTAGACTTGCTTTATCAAGAGCCCATAACCCATTTAACAAATATAGCAACTCTAGCCCCTGATATCAGGCCAGACTCACTTAAAAAAGTGTCTTAAGAAAAAGTCTAACTGTGAAAGGCACCCAGTAGGAAAGTGAGTGGTATGGATGGAGGGCACAGTCATCAGTGGCTAACGTTCCTCAGGGAAAGCCTCGTGGAGACACACTAACATCCTGGCCGCTGTCTGTCGCTGCGCTGACAGCACCACTGGTGGAGGACCTCTGCATGTAGGTCAAGAAATAAAACCACAGGAAAAATTAACAACTCAAGCAAGTAGTCGTTACAGGGCAGCACAAGAATTTAACGTTGATCACATGTTCTTCCTGTCTGTAATAAGATGTTTCCACTTACAAAATTTGAAGACATATTTGGAGAGCTGTGGTTGTGGGAGTTTAAATTATCTGTTCATTTGTTTTCTCTGTCAACAATGCAAAGGTCTCTCAGTTGCATGTCACCCCGCCACAGCACTTTAATTTCAGAGTGCATCTGGAGTGACACATACTCACGCCAGTTCTGTTTTAAAGAGCAGCAGCAGCAGTAACATGCAGCTCATACATTATATATTGTCTGTATGCAGGGACTACTGAAGCACTGCCTGTGAGCTGGAACACTGCTGCTGTTTCTGGAGTGGTTGTAAATGTTGGAAGAGGCCATAATGATATTTCAGTCCCCTGACCTGCGTGTCAGTACAGTCTGGTCTGTGAGCTTACAGGCGGTGATGGTCCTGAGTTTAAAGTTGTGAATCAATATTTTTAACACTGCCACTAAGTTTCCCAGGACAGGAAGCTTGGAGTAAAGAATTTTTTTTTTTGCCTCTTAAGAACTGAAAGAATCATTAAATGGCAAACATCATGAATAATTTGGACTGACGTCTGCTCTTGGCTAATTACTGGAGAGGCTGACTGATCTGAAAGTACCAGACTTGAGATAAGTGCCAGTTTCATTACTGAGTGTCCCACACTCCTGCTTTGTTTCCTGAAGCAAGACACCAGCAGGGTGTTTTCTCTGTGTGGAAATGGTAGTTTTCCAAATGTGTTGTCCAGTAATAATTAATGCAGCCCTTTCTCGTTTTCAGTCAACTCTAATTTGTCGAGAAGCAACTGATGCTGTAATTGCGCACTTTAAATCTGTAAACCCACCAGGAGCCCCTGCACCACTTTATTTGGAGGCCACAAGCATGCTCAGCCTTTGAAGGCTAGATTTCATGCAATCATTGAAGCATGCATATAGTTTTTTGCAACATGATTACTCAAGCATTCTCACAGACATATGTGCACACAAACCGGTGCTATCATTGCTCAAGATCTGGCCAATTTCTAATCAAAAATTACTTTAATGTGTGTCAATGATAATTTGCACATTTAATTGAAACATTTTTGTTTAGAAAGCTTTCCAAAACTGACATCCGATCTATAAAAGTATGAGTGTGGAAACCTGGTATTGAACCTGATCCAAACATCTCCACTAAACCAAGAAATGTGCAGATGTTTAATCTTAATAAAAGTAAGATTCTTTGGTGATATTAGTTGACAAGTTGGTCTCAGGAAAGTCATATATTTAAATTCATTTGCTCTTCCACTCAGTGTGGGAATACGTTTCTTGGCTGTCTTAACATTGGAAAAGCATGGATGGTTTGTTTTTTGGAACATATTTTTAGCAACTTTAATAAGGCCCTTGGAGAAATGTAAAAGTTAGCCAGTCGTTGATGTCCAAACAAGTTGTAAGCCTACTGACAACACAGGGTCTCCATTTCTTGAAAAAATAAATAATGTCAGGCAGGCCCTGAAAGTGGACGATTCAGGTGTCAGGTAGTATGTGATTACCACAAAACTGTTAGATGCCTTTTCAAATGTTACCTCAGCATGTCAGCACCCATCTCACATTTCTCAGATTATTATAAGCATTTTATTTATATAATAAATGTTCACTTAATTTGTAAGGTTAATGCTGATAACGTGTTTCTGTTCCTCTCCTATGTGTCTGACCTCTGTTGGATGTGGATCAATCATCCTCCTCTGACCAGACGATGAGGTAAGAAACCAGAGTTTTCCTCATTCCTGCTGCTGAAGATGAAGTAGGTCAATGGTGAAGGGAGATTTAGCCTTGATTATCTCACCAAAATGAGGACATTGTGGTTGGTTGATGTCAGCCCATTTTAACCCTGATAGCCACTGCTACTTAAGCTGGGTTTTTTGTGCAATTTCATTTGAAAGGAGTTTGTGGATTACTGTTAAATAAGTGGAAAAGTCATTGGACCTCAGAAATTTTAGTATTTCAAACTTTATCTACTAGGCCTACTTTTCAGCCTGAATGTGAAATATTTTGTAATTATGCATGTGACAAATGTTTCCTATTCACTAAGTGTTCAAACTGAGTGTGTGATTTTTGCTGTGAATATGCACATAGCTTATCTCTGCCTATGTGCCTCGGGGTTTTACATGACACCGCAGAGAAATAGGTGTGTTCACAAACCCCAGATTTTCTTGTTCCTTGTCTCGCAAAGTGACAACTGAGAAACTGCTGTGTGAGTCAGCTTTGTTTGTGTACCTGCTTGTTTTGGCTGAGTCTCACTCATTACATTTAATGGTTATAATTGCCTTTACTGCTCACACATCCTTCAGCAGAGTCAGCAGCTCTCCTGAGGTGCATCATAGTTGCAGAGTAGTGGTGGTCATCTGTCACCTTTCCAGTAGCCAGTGGGTTGTCACCTCAGTGTCAAAACTGACCCCCCCTCTCATCTTTACTCCTCTTCTCCATGTCACTGTCTGCATCCCAAAGCCCTGCAGCTGTGTTTAGCCCGGCCAAGTGGGGAAGAAAGGGGGGCATGTTTGTTTAAAAGCCCAAACACTCCAGAGACGGGTGGAGAGGAGTGAATCTGTATGGGTGTGACAAACCTCAGTTCCTTCCTCAGCAGCATTCCAAGCCTATGTGACAAAGCTGCAGCATATGCTGTCAGAGGGAACACCTTGTGAGGAAACTTAGAACATCTTTCCAAAGCCCAGAGGCTGACGACGCTGGCTCTTGGCTGGTTGACTGCATGTACTGGTTATTCATGATGGTGTGGCACATCTCTCTGTGTGATTTTCATTAAACACAATGTATCTCTCCTCTGAAACCATCATTCAGTCCAGGTTGACATAACTGCAGTGGCCCTCCCCTGCATCCACACCCCATAGCTGCAAACCACGCTGCACCACTCTGGGGTGTGGTGAAGCAAGTTGGTGGCTGTGGCTTCCTTTTGTTAGCCTTAAAATGCCTCTCAACCTGACACACATGCACTCACACACATACGCAGACACAGAATGACGTCACTGTTCATGGGCATTGCCAGCTGTGGACAAGGTGGCACAGAGGAGGGGAGGGTTGTTTCTCTTGAGACAGTTGTCTTCACCATGGTGCATTCCTCTGTGGCTTTTACTCAACTAGCCATTAACTTCCTGTGCCTTCAATTGCTGCATGCCACTGCAGCCAAAGTGTAGGCAGTCTATACTTGGACTTTATTAGCCCATCAGCTAGCTAGCTACTGCAGTGAGTGCTGGATTTCCCCTTTCCTCTGTTTCCCCTGTAGCTGCGTCTGTTTTTCTCATTTGCTGTCACTGCTGGTGTGTGCACGCTCATTGCATTCATTTGCAAACCGGAAAGGCAGAATGTGCAGATTTGCTGCACCACACCCGTCTGTCCACTGATTGACATTTAATTGCTGAAGAAACATATACAGTACATATTATTATGAAAAAAAAATCTGCAGTAATAAAGCCTAGGGAATGTCAAATGATAGGTGTTAGACATGATCTAAAGACATTTACTTACAGTACGTACACTTCATTGTTCAACAAATTATGTGATAAATGAGGTGGAATCGAGACAGACTCAAGCAGCCCTCTGTCTTCCTTCACACAGATCTAGTCATGTTGGTTATCTTTTGAATCTTAACAACCATAGAGTGTCAAATGTTAACATTACACTCTAGCCTGTGCCGTAATTCTATCATCCCTTACATTATCTCTCTGAATCCACAAACCAACAATAGTGCCACTCTACTCTGTGGGCCCTTCAGTGAGAGAGAATGGCGTATCACTCATCTGTGAAACATGACCCATCATTTTGTATAACTCTCCACTGGGTGAAGTGTGCGGGCTTTATTCTCTGAGGATGTAGTGATGGCACAGTGGTGATGCAGACACTGAGGCTGTAGTGGTGGGGTTCTGGCCTGTGGATTTGGCTTTGACAGGCGGCCTTCTGGGCTTTTTCAGTTTGATGCGAGGCCAAACAATTGGGTTAGGGAGCAGGCACGCAACCCTTGACTGATTATGAGGCTGCCGTAAGAAAACAATAAAGAGATGGTGAAAGATGTGCTTAAAGAGGGATGAACTGTGAACAGTAGATGCCATTATGTGTTCAGTTTTCTTTTGTAAGAGCCAGTTTTTCCACAAGAAGAGAAGCTGTATTGTAAGGCAAATGTACCTGTCAGTCATTATGAATTATGTTGGTTAATGTGGGGTATAATCATGTAACCCCACCACAAGGATGTAAAGTATTTCCATTGCATTAAAGAGGGAAATACTGTGTATACTTTTTATCTGTTTTTGGTATATTTATGGGTTGTGATGGCTGCAGTTACCAGTTTATAATATTTTGTTGACCTCATTTACTGTATGAAGTTGCAAAATTATTAGAAACACCATACAATTTAATCTATGTAATGCAGTTGTGAATAGGCCTTTTTCACAAAAGATATAAGACACATATCAAACTAAGAAAAGCAATGGTGTAAATAAGAAAAAAAAAGATGGCTGAATTCCATTTAGCTGCTTCGGTTTCAGGGTCCTGTTATCATGCATGCTGGCTCACTGTCACGCTGTCATGTCTTACTTGGATGATTAATGTTATTAGTAACACCTGTGCTTTTCCTGCTAAACCTAAACCTAGACCTGAAAAACCACTCCACCAACTACAGCCTTAAAATGGTTATAGAGTCAATGCTACACAACAGATTCTCTACTTTACCAAATGCCATTAAGAAACACACATAATGCAAAACTTCATCAACACGTTTTACAATTTCAGAGTTACTACAGAAAAGGATGTGATCTTTGTTTTTTTTTTAAACTATGTCCCCTCTCTTTTTATGCATTCCCCTACAAACCTCACTAGAATATCTGCCTGAAGACTTCTATTGAACGTAATAGTCTTTGCTAGCTTTAAAATGGCTTGCTGAATTGCTTTTTTGGTCCTCCTCTGACATCCTAACTTCCTATGCTCACCGCTTCCTTCCTGTCCCCGCTGGGTCTATTCACCAGGCCCTCAAGCTAATTGGCTCGTGTCTTCATCTCTGCAGATGTCCCACGTCAGCCCAAGCTAGCCTCCCAACCTCCGGCCTCAGCACTCAGCAGAAGTTTTGGTCAGAGGACGACCTTAGACATTCCTCTAAAGCCTAATAGAAATGGCCCCTGCCAAGGCCCCCACCCGCTATAAATAATCTAAGCCCAGTTCCCATGGCCCCCACTGAGGTCCCAGCTCTCAGTTAGCAATGCACGATATGCTACTGCTACACCAGAGTGAGCACCACCCTGTTCTACCAGCTCGGGGATGATTAGCTCTCTGGGAGGAGGTGGGGCAGGAATCGAGGTCATCGCAGTTGTGATCAAAGTTGTCTGACCACAATGATCTCGGGGAGTAAAGAAACATTTCTGTATAAAGATCATTTTTCTGTGCTCCAGCTGTTCCTGGTTTGAGACTTGTCCATCTAAGGATTGTCTTGACAAAATATGTCATTCACAGACTCCACTGCGCTCAGTGATGTAGCTGTGGAGCTGACTGCATGGTTTGTCATCATAGTTAAATTTACCTCTCTTGTGTGGCTATATTCATTTTTTTGGCATACTCAGTTTCTATGTTCGCATTGCACAATTAAAGTATTTGCACCATCTACTCCTAACCTCTAAACCCCATGGGACAATTCTCAAATTCCACCAGTTTTTTAAGCTGTGGTTTGGAGTGCAGTCATGTCTAATCCTTCTGGAATCACCCTATTAAAAATATGTTTACATGAGCGGGTGTGCTTATATTTTAGTTTGTTTGCGTCTAGTTCATGCTGTCAATAAGCCATAATTCTGTATTTGGTGACTAAAATGCATACCATAAATGAAAAATTCACCCTAATCCACTGTAGCTCAGCTAAAACATCAGCACAAATATTAGCATTTTGCATTTCTGGATATGTTTCATTGTTTAATGGTTTTATTCACGTTTATTGACAGTAAAATGTTAAAGAAGTGAGACATTATTTTCATTGCTGCTACTGTGGAGCTTAATAAAGGAAAAAGCTTTATAAAAGATCTATAGTAAATTCCAGCGAGTTTTTTTTCTGCTTACAAACATTTAACGAGTACATGGCCTAAGTAATCCATAGCACAACACGTAAAGATATCAATTTTTCCATCAGCAGCACACTTAGTAGCCAGGAATAAAGGACACAGACTGTTTCTCCAAATTCACTGTCATGCTGTTAAGTCAGTTATTGCTATTGTTGACACGTAAATCCTGCAGATATTCGCATGTTCTGTAAGAGTTGTTGAAAGGTATTTTGAGAAATATCTAAACTCTGAACCATATGTTGTGGAGTTTTCTCTTACTGCAGCTTCCCATATTTATTTTCTTACAAATTGACTTCTGCAATGAAGTCGCATGCAGCACAGGAGATGTATCAACCAGACTGATGTTTGTTAGGATGGACAGTAGCCTGGGCCAAGAGCAAGGAAGCCTTGATCTAATCACCGGGCTTCTGGGAGCAAAGTCAGAGAGTTTATTCTAAATGCAGACATTTTGAAGACACAGCTACACATCAGGGAGATAAAAATTTAAGGCAGTCAGTAAAATCTTGGAATCAGACCAGCTACATACTTTCACAGGGAAAGCATCTAACGTTTCTGACATGTGATGTGAGGTCTGCAGAGAAATGAAAAGCTGTTTTGTGACAGTACCAAACAAAGGTTGTAAACGGTTTTTATTGTAATATAGAAATTTATTTTTAGGTACAACCCTCACATACTGTTTTGAAGGTCACATTTTGAGCCCCCAAGACATCGTTCACTGCATGTTTTTCAAAAGCCAACTAATATAATTATCACCATCTTATCCAACCCTTGTAAAACCATCAACAGCAGTTGATCACTGACATTCCCTTTAGCATTTTTGTTATTTTTGGTACTTGAGATTACATTTTACATGAGTTTGAAATCTTCTGATGGTGGCTATGGGTGCTGAAGTCTTAGTAGTAGTAGTAGTAGTAGTAGTAGTAGTAGTAGTAGTATTGTGTGTGTGTGTGTGTGTGTGTGTGTGTGTGTGTGTGTGTGTGTGTGTGTGTGTGTGTGTGTGTGTGTGTGTGTGTGTGTGTGTGTGTGTTTGGTAATGCATAGAACTGAGATGACAGCTCTGCGTGCCCAGAACCAGCATGGTCCTCAGCTGCAGCAGCCTCCACTCCCTTTAAGACAACACTTCCAGATGCTCCCACCATGCTGCAGGACAGTGAGAGGAAATGCCAAGGAAGCCAAAAGGAAGAGCAAGAGAGATGGTGGAGATCTTGTTGAGGACAGGGGATGTAGTAAAGGGTGGTTATTGTCCCTGGAGAACATTAAACCTGTATCTTTATGAAGTCTGCCAGTTGATAAACTCAAGAGCAAATGAGCCCCGTATCTTCAGGATCTGGGAGTTAAGTATGAAAAGGAATGGATATTGGATAATTGGCTATAATGTGGAGAAAAGGGAAAAGGAAATATGTTATGCTGAGAAGAGCATGTAAATGAGAAGGAAAAACTGAGTAGAAATGTGGATAGTGTGAGTAATAAGAAAAAGTAATAAAGGTTGCTAGACTTCAGTATAAGAAAAACATTGATGACAAAAGATAAGAGACAAAACACTGACATCCAGTGGGCCGTTACCTAGAAAATGAAATGTCAGTAAAGAAACCTCAGCCTACAGTACTCTTCCATTAGCACCATTAGCATCTACACAACCAGCAGGGACGCACAGACAAAACAGATATTGTACTTATACAGATGGTGGTATCAGATTTAAGCACTTGGGTGTAAGTGAAGAATGGAATGTTGTGTCATGCTGTGACATGATGATAGATGGAAGAGTGAGAGAGGCTGGGAGCTTAAGACACAACAACGATATGTAGGGAATGTTACTGTAACTGGGATTTAGGAAGTGTTTTAGTGACAGAGAGATCAGTGTGAGTCAATCAATCATTTATTTAATCGGTCGTGGCTGTGGTTTTAGGTGGACTTTTGAATCTGCTGTTCCCTTAACTTCACAGACCTTATTGCCAACCTAAACAGGAGACCCTCAACTGCAGCAGATAGAGACTGCGCAAACAACCACACACAGGGTAGCTGTACGCCCAGTGTGAGTAAACAGTGTCAGAAATGAAACCCAAATGTATTGGGGGTAGGCAGAGACCAGGTGCACTTATATTAACCATCAGCACAGTGTGTGAATTTTCTTTCCTACACGTATCACAACAGGGTCAGAGCCTTTTGTGTGTGTGTGTGTGTGTGTGTGTGTGTGTGTGTGTGTGTGTGTGTGTGTGTGTGTGTGTGTGTGTGTGTGTGTGTGTGTGTGTGTGTGTGTGTTTGTACGTGTATGTGTGCGTGTGCGTGCGTGCGCCCGTGTGTGACTTAATCCATATCACTCCACAGCCAGACCTTTTGCAACCAGACACTGAAGCCATAACCACAGCACTAGCACACCACCATTCAGTAAATACAATGTTTACTACTCTTTGAGCAGTTTTATTGGAAAATATTTCTGGAGTTCGATATTTCAGAGCTGACTGCTCTATCCTGCGATTTTCTGCTCCTTTTCTCGATCTGGACACAGATTTAGTATATTTGGTATCCAGTAGTGTAGGTGCAGATGATTCAGCAGTGTATGTTATTTGCCTGTGAACTGGCATTGTGTACAAACATCAGTGGCAAATAATATCCAAGTGCAACTCAGAATCAGTTGTGATCTGGTTTGCTCCTTCTGCATAGTGATGTTACTACATGTGTTAAAATCTCTTTCCTCTTACATGGCACATCGGTCTATTTTATTTTAAAGATCCGCATACACATGTTTGAAATTCTTGTTAAACTTTTGCTTCTTTTGAAAGCTACAAGCTATATTTGTCATTACCATATAAACAAGGTATCTTTAAAAGAAAATTAAATTGCAAACTATTGCTACTACTACAACTGTATTGATGAGGTCCCTGTATGTTTGGATCATCTCATGACCTGTCTGGGTTCTTGTCAGAGTATTGATTGGTTTCATGTTTTTTTCGGTGACTTTACAACTTTGATGCTGATGTTTTGTTTCGAGTCAAGAGACAGCAAGGTAGTTTGAATGACTCTTCTGTAGTGTGGTAAATGCTTTGATATATTAAGTGTTTTGGGACTCAGCGATTGAAAACAATAGTGTTGCGAGTGTTCGGATATGTGACGGCAGCATGTGAAGTGTGTTTCTGTGAGGATTAGGATCATACAAACTGGGTGAACACCACAACATGTGCATCTTGTTGAGGGATCAAAGATGAGACACATGGCTCCTGCTTTCCTCGATCCTGCTCCCCCTCTTCCCCTTCAGCTCTCTCCCCTTTTAGGTGCTCCCTTCTTTTCAACCTTGTTTACTTGCTCTTTGTCTTTGTGTGTACGAAAGAGCTCCCTCATCTGTATAAAATAGTTTGTCTAATTTACAGGAGTCACTCCCTCAGGCTTCAGGCTTTCAGTCTTAACCTCCACGTAAACACACTCACACATCTGTTGCATGTTGACCTCCCTATTATCTAGGAACTCAAACCACACCAGGATAACTCTACACCCACCTTTCTCCATGCGTCTCTTCCCTCACTGCCAAGGACCAAGTTTCTGAACCTAAAATGAACAGTAAGAAATAGGTTAAAGTTTTTGAATTTTTATTTTATTGGAAAGAACTCACTTGCCATACCTCATACAGTATGAATACAATATATTTTACAATTAATATATTTTTTCTATTGATTGTGGAAGCCAAATTTAAAAGAAACATTTTTGGCAGTATACATATAAGGGAATATTTTATTCCTTAGAGTAATATTAGTTTGATTTTTCTCTGTCATGAACTGCCCGTCATTGCGGAATCTTTATAACCATCTAAGGATTTTTAAATTAGACTAAAGCTGCCATGATTAGTTGACTAATCACTAAGCGGATTGATAGAACTAATATGAAACTATTTTGATGATCAAATTATTGTTTTCTTAGTATTATTTATGACTAAACAATTATGCTGTAAAATAATCGGCAGATAATTAATGATAAAAATAAGTTAGTTCGGCCCTAAATTAGACCTATCAATTAGGGACCTGTTAAGGTCGATAATTATTGTACTAGAAAGTACACAAAACTAAAAGTTTTGTGATAAAAACCAATACACAGTGCGAACATCTGCTATAAGATAAATAAACACAAATAACTTCTTTTTGCTTAAGTTTCAAATATCAAAATCTATACTGTTTACTGTTAAATCTAGATTATTTTCAATAAAATAAAAAGTCACAAACATTTCTTATATGTCTTGTACCTGTATGTCTATTTATATATTTCCTAATTTAAGGGTACTCATAATGAATTTACAATGATATTGCATTATTTTAAACAAAATTGCTAAAATATAGTGTTCAAAAACCTCTGGCAGTGTAGCCCAGCAGGAAACCACATACTCATTTACTGCTGCTCTGTGTGAGGTAGCTTTAATTACAGGTGTGTGCGTGTTGTGTCTGTGTGTATTTGTTTGTGTGTGAGTGTGTGAGTGTGTGAGTGTGTGTGTGTGTGTGTGTGTGTCTGTGTGTGTCTGTGTGTGTCTGTGTGTGTGGGCGCACGCATGTTCGTGTGTGTGTGCATGCAAGTGTGTGTGTATATGATCTTCAAAGGTTAAGAGGACACAGAACATGGATGCCCATTACTGACTGCTTTATGGAGCTGGCCTTAGTATTTAAGCACCATAAGCAGCTAATGACTTCCTTATTTTTACTGTTAGAAAACCTCTCCCAGTCTCTTTTTAGGCTCTTGGTCAGTGAAAGGAAACAAGAAAAACATCCGGTACTTTTAGCAGATTAACAGGTTGCCACGAGCAACTCTTTATGGTATGATACACACTAGCAGAGCTTATTCAGTCTTATTTGTCTGAATATCCCTAGTATCTGTTTTTATTGTTTTTGTTTTTTTTAATGAAACATTATGACAGAGAAACAGGAAACTGTTTTTACAACAGGCTAACCACTGGTCTTGTAGCTGTACATAAAATGTGTGCACACGAGAATGAGGTCATGCTCACCTCTGAGAGTATTTTTAGGAATCATTTGTGTAAAAAAAGAAACTGAGGAGACACTAATAGCCAAAAACATTGTATTTGTCTTAAAATAACTATGATGTAAGAATATCTGTGCTGCTGACCGCATTATTTCCAGCCAAATTAATCATATTAATTTCCCATAAAATGTAGGCCCTCCAAGGTGAAAATAATGGAAGTGAACTGTATTTTCAGCCCAAGACAAGCTATACCTGATAGCCTTATTAGCCTAAATGAATTATAAATAAACATAAAAAGGTAGTATTTGCATCAAATTTAATAATTTCAACATAATTATTTTATACCGAAATGATAACAACAGATTCAGAGTCGACTAGCGTGCACCTGCCCATATTCATATGATTTCCAAAAATGGAACTATATAAATTGGTGATCCCAGCATAAGATTTGCTGATGAATACACAGTCAGTTGCATAAGTGTTCGGACGGTGATACAATTTTGTAATTTTACCTCTCTACACCACCACAATGGATTTGAAACAAAGACATCCAGATGTGCCTGAAGTAGCCCTTTAACTTTGATTCAAGGTGTTTTTACAAAAATATCTCATTAACGGTTTAGGAATTACAGTAGTATCAACATAGCGCCTCATTTTCAGAGGCTCCAAAGTAATTTGACAAACCGACATAATTATAAATATCAGGATTATTTTTAATACTTGAATGAAAATCCTTTGAAGTCAATGACTGCCTGAAGTCTGGAAGCCATGGACATCACCAAATGCTGAGTTTCCTCCCTTGAGATGCTTTGCCAGGCCTTTACTGCAGGTGCCTTCAGTTGCTGCTTGTTTGTGGGTCTTTCTGCTCTTAGTTTTGTCTTCAGTAAGTGAAAAACCTGCTCAGTTGGGTTGAGGTCAGCTGACTTTGCTTTTGAAGAATATTCTATTTCTTTGCCTTGAGATGCTTTTTGGTTGCTTTTGCAGTGTGTTTTGGGTCATTATCCAGCTGTACTGTGAAGCACCGTCCTATCGGTTTTGTAGCATTTGGCTGAATCTGAGCAGATAGTACAGCCCTATACACTTCAGAATTCACCCTGCTACTTCTATCAGCAGTCACATAATCAATAAACACCAGTGACCCAATTTCATTGGCAGCCATACATGCCCATGCCATAACACTGCCTCCACCATGTTTGAAAGATCATGTGGTATGCTTTGGATCATGAGCCGTTCCTTTCCTTCTCCATACTCTTCTCTTCCCATCATCCTTGTACAAGTTAATCTTGGTTTCATCTGTCCAAAGAATCTTGTTCCAGAACTGGGCAGGCTTTTTTAAGTGTTTTCTGGAAAACTCTAATGTGGCTTTTCTGTTCTTGAGTGTTAACAGTGGTTTGCACCTTGTGGTAACCCCTCTGTATTAACACTCATGATGGCATCTCTTGATTGTAGACTTTGACAATGATAGGCCTGCCTCCTTGAGTGTTCTTGACCTGGCTAAATGTTTTGAAGGCTTTTTCTTCACCAAGGAAAGAAGTCTGAGATCATCCACTTTAGTTGTCTTCTGTTGTCTTCCAGGTCCTTTGGTGTTCGCCATTGTATTCCTTCTTTTTAAAAATGTACCAAATTGTTAATTTGGCCACTCCTAAAGTTTCTGCCATCTATCTGATAGGTTTGTTTTGTTTTTTCAGCCTAATGATGGACTCCATCATTTGCATCGACACCTTTTTGAAGTGCGTATTGAGAGTTCCCATGAACAGCTACCAAATGCAAATTTAACATTTTGGAATCAACCCATGACCTTTTATCTGCTTAATTTTCATGAAATAATGAGTGAACAGGCCACACCTGGCCATGAAACTGTTTGTCAGTCAATTGTCCAATTACTTTTGAGCCTCTGAAAATGAGGAGCTATGTATAAAAATGGCTGAAATCCTAAAGTGTTAATGTGATATTTTTGGGTAACCCTGTGAATTAAAGGTGAAAGTCTAAACTTCAATCACATCTTGATTTGTTTGTTTCAAATCCATTGTGATGGTGTATCGAGGCAAAATTAGGAAAATTGTGTCACTGTCAAAATACTTATGGACCTAACCGTACAATCTAAGCCTCAGGTGTTAAACACTAAAGTTATCTGAGCCTCCTAACAAAGACAAGTTAGCCTAACGTTTTTAGATGATGTGCCATGTTGAGCTGTTATATGCAGGCCCCCTGTGCTTTTCTCCTTATGAAAGTTATACCAGCGATATCTGACCCGTGAGAATTTGGTCGGACAAGATTATATCGTCCAACCAATCGACCATTAGACTGGGGGGCTACATCCCTACCTGCATGTGTCTGTTTCCTGAGATGCCAGGGGAAAAATCAGACATCTAACCTGCTTCCTGATGGCCAAAAAGCTGGGGGAAACTGGGATGGAAGCACACTTTAGCTTCAGATTAGTTTTTGAACACGTAATGGATTATATTTTAACCAATGGAGGTCCCTTTGTTGTTTAATTGATGCACTGTCAGCTTCCTGGGTCACTTGCAAGTGGCTAGTAAACTTAAATATCTGAAAATAATATTTCAATAAAGTATAACTGGTCAGAATATTCATTTTTTACAGTGCAGTGCTATAATTTGTTTTACCAGTATTTGGTTTTTGGACCCAGACTGAATGTTATTCTCATGTTTATCCCAGAAGTTATGGGATTTGATGCTGGTTATTGCACTCAAAGTCACTGCTGTGGTGTTTCCTTTCCATCCAGTTAAAGTAAAAGGTAAAAGGTTAGCTCCTTTGTTCAAAAACCATTAAAAACACATCAATGCGCCACACTGTTGCACTGGTTGACATGTTACTTCATCACCATGAACACATACTGTAGTTTATTTTGACGCAATCCCACATACACTGTCGAGTTGCCCAAAATACTCACTAAAGTACCAAATGTGTATTAATCCACTTCTAAAAATAGTCGACAAAAAAAGCACTATTTACTACCATTTGACCAACGTTTGCTAAAAACTATAGTGCCCAGCTGTTGTAGGAAATTACTGAGCCTTTTTTTAAAATGAAACCATATATCTGTGAGCCCTTTTTAAAGATTTATGTCTTCAATAGGTACCGGTGGGCTTGAAGCTGAGAGCCACAGAAAGGAAAGGAAAGTCGGAAATAAACAAATTGTCTTTTCAGTAGATTTGCTTACAATAATAGAAATATAGCACATCAGCCTTATCCTTAAAAGTCAAGTGGAAACTCTCGTTTCTCAGGAATGCACAGAAAGACCTCCCTTGGGCTCCTGTAGCCTCTCACCACAAGTGCAGACAACTGGGCAGTAAATAAACGCCCTCTGTGTCCTTGCCATTCCACTCCACCTGTTAACCATGAACCACAGTAGACTGCCAGCCGCCCTCTTGTGTCGGCTGTCTGTGATATTTATGTTTGTGAGGAATATGACATATTTTAGGAGCACCCTCAAGGAGGTGGATTGTTTTTAACCTGCTGTGATGTGATCAGATCAGATCAGATCAAATCAAATTACAAAGCACACACTGTGGATATTCAAACAGCTTGTGTATTTCAGGCATATTTAAAGTTAAGTAGCACTATAACTAGTGTCATTTTCTTGTCATTTTGGTTCTTAGACAATAGGGTGAAACTTTTTATGCAGACAGTAAGATGTAGCTGTGAGACCATGTTTATCTGAAATGACAGCTGTGGACTTTTCCACTCAGGCACTTTGGTTATGACATTGTTTTCACTGGGAAAACTACAGCATGAGTGGGCCAGGGAAAAGATATCTTGGCATTGCATAACATCCAAAGACAATGTGTACCAATCCCCCAGTGCTTTAAAGAAAGCAAACCTCATACAAACACAGCAGTAGGAATTCCTCTGTGACATGAAAAAGCTTGAACAATAAATTTCTGTTGCCATAAAACACGGAGAGTTATAGTTTATAGCATGATGGAAGTTTGGTGTGTCTAAAAGCATATTTTGAAAGCCTGTCAGACGTTTTCAATCTTTTTGCTGGATTTAGGCAATTTTTCGTCTGATTTAAAGCTAGCTCTTGTCAGTGTTGGAGCTGCAGAACACCAAAACTCTCAAAATACCTTTCTGTTTTTTAGAATCTGTGTAGACAAAATCCCAGTTTCCTCGCTCTGAATGAGCAGTCTGGTTATGGCATAGCAGTGTCTGTCTCACATTGCTACCCAGTTTCTCTGGGAGTTGTGCCAAATGGGCTACCCCCTTCTCTGCACTATTGCCATTAGAGGGAAAAGTTTTGTGCATTGAAATGATGCAAACAGACCATTCTGCTTCAAAAAACAAAGGTTTCATCTCAACGAATTTCGTGTGTGCCTGGCGTGGGCTTAAATTTAAGATTTTTGCCATATTAGTAGTATTGTGCTTTTTCTTGTAAACATCGAAGGCTTAGTAACTTGAATGAGTTGAGAAGGCAATTTGGGAGCCTTGTTTTTCTTTCTAATCAACAGCCTGGTCCATCTAGAGCCAGACTAAAGCAGGGCCTGGTGAGTAAGTTCTGGCTGCTGACTTAGGAGTCTTGCGCTTGCTGGTGTCTGGGCTATTAATAGAGCTAGCCTGAGAATTCAGACTAAGGTCAGCAATCAGATTCCTGCTCCCAACTAGTGGACGGGAACAAGAAGGAAAAGTCCCTCCCTGAAATTACGCATTTTTCACAGTGCTATTCATGCTTGTAAACTCCCACTTATGCATGATGTCTGTACTGTGAGGTAGGGGTATCCACTCCTGCTGCTGCAGATTTCCCTCCAGAAAGTGCCAACTGCTGTGTCCTGCTGCGTACATTAACTCATTGCTTAAAGTTTTTTTTATGTGATTCACACAGTGGAAAGTACTTTGCCCATAGGATGCGTCCTCAGCATCTTGACTACATTTGTTTCTTTAATTCAAGAGGTGAAACATTTTTTTGCACTGGAGCCGTGCTTCATTGTAGTTGACCTTTCAGACAGTGAGAAATCTCCCTTCTAAATGTCCTCTTTAACTGCATGAGTTTGTTTTCATGAACTAAGAAAATGACGGATATCAAGGACAAGTGATGTAACGCATTTAAGTTGATGTATAGAACTTCACATTTTGGAGGTGCATGTCAGCTCCTCTCTGAAATTTGGTAGGCTGATACAGAGATCTATACTGTTTTTCCATAATTCTACCCCCAAACCTGCCACACACAAATACACCGAATGCACTTACATATTTTATCATGTACTCTAATTAGAATATACAGTATGTCAATATAGTGGTTAGAAGTAGTATATAGTAGCATTTTTGAAACGTTGAAAAACGTTATTTTTAGGATGTTTTTGTTATGTGCATTACATTGTAAGGTTATGTGATCAACATGTTTTTAATTTTTATCCCATTTTAAATAACGTTACATGTAGTTATTAAATTATTAGATTCTACACTGCGTAAAAAAATGTGAACATTTACCCTAATTCATTTAACCTATTGTACAATATATCTGGTAATATAAAAACTCACAGACACCATCACAGCCTTACATTCAACTGGCCAGTTGTGGCATTAGCGGTTAGATGGCATTTCATTTATTTCTCCTCTAAAATAGTTGAGGGTTTTTTTTTTTTTTTTTTACTTTACAGATGTGGCTGACTAGATTATTGTTCTTAGCACAGCACAGCTGCTGACTAGACATTTGCAGCTTTGTCAGCAATCTGTCCACTCACACTGATAGATAAATAGACAGTGAAAATAAACAGTCCCACACTGTTGGAGTTTACATCTTAACTCAGAGACACACATGCCTGACTATCACACATTAATTTAAACAAATATCACTATGCCAGATTAATGTCACTGACTATCCACTCAGTCAGTACATCATGACCCACACAGAATACAATTCAATCAAAATTTCACTCTGCTGAAGGGTTAAATACGACAATATGTTTGAAATAATTATCTCTGTGTTTGTTGTCCATAGAATAGTTTACTATGTGACTGTATATTCACAGTGACAGTAATCTAATTTATTCATTCTTGAATGTATGCTTCAGTTACTTTGAGATTATAGTATGAACATCTGGTGGAATGACGTATTCAGTGCCACAATGAGTGCTTCTGCAACAGATGGAGCAAAAGAATACTTAGATAGAAGAGCTGGCAGCCTTTTGCTATGTACAGTTAACCTATTTTTATGGTTATTATACCAATATTTAACTTTTCTAATTGAACAGAGTTGCATGTAACGCAGGAATGTGAACTTTATGACTGTTCTTCATAGGCAAGTTGATCATTGTTGTCCTTTTGGGGTCATTCCTGTGAAGGATAAAGTGAACAGAGCCAAAAAAAAAAAACAACAGTCCTCATGGATAGTTATGAGATGTTATGTGATTCTGGGGCTCTGATCTCCAGATTGCTGTGCATCAGTCTCTGCATTGCTCGAAGCTTTTTTCTCTCCTTCTCTTGCTGTCTCTCTGTCACTGTTGTTAATTGCTCCTAACTTGCCCTTCACCCACTTCCTTCTCTCCACATTACTGTCACATTTTGCCATGGTGGCTCAGTCCCTGCTGTTCCCAGCAGCCAAGAAGACCAAAGGCTGTTACACAGTGGAGTTCATCACTCCATTCAGCCAGACTCACTGAACAGACTCTTTCTGACTACAGCTCCCTTGAAGAGGCTTCTTACAGTCTCACATGAGTTTATCTCCTGGAGAAGCTCTGTGCCATATAGCATTGTCTCTATGCCAACTGAAAGGTTCAGCCAGGTTAAACTCACTTCGTCTCAAACTCTGCAGTCATCCAAGGGCTGTGTGTTTGGTCTTGGCTGCTAAATAAAAGCATCCAGTGATTCAAAGAAAAGGTTTTCCTCCAACTAAGGAAATAAGGGAAAACTTCAGACTATTTACGAATAATAGACTGATTCAACCAGGTATTTAAAAAATCCTCACTACATTTTTATATGAAATAGATTTTTCAGAGCTGATACAAATATCAATACTATGTACACTCTGCATTTATCCATGCATATTCCGGTATTTCCTACCTTTTACTACACAAAATCGGGGATCTACTCAACTGTACACAGCACCTTTTTAATGTTCCAATGGTCCAGTTTAAGAGTAAGGAGGACTTTAAGATGGGATTTTTTTTTCTTGTGACTTATTTTTCCACATAAACAAGGCAATGGCAGTTATTGAACTTACCACTGGCAGGCAAGTGGCACATAAGGCAAGCTTCTGTCTGACATTTATTGCTCGAGTGTTTTCACATTTGTAGAAATCCCAATATAAAACTCAGTCTCTCAGTATATTTACCTCTGGTCAAATCAAAATGTTGATGTTGAAACACAGTATTTCCAAGTTATAAGTTGGGAACATTAATGGGTTGTCAGTTGAGAAACCACTTGAACTTTAATCTTTGTTTTAGCACTGGGGTGCTGCAGAAGATAGTAGCGTATATGTTTACTTCAACACTAGTCAAAATAACATCATCTATTAACTCTATAATAATATCTTCATTGTCACTATGTACAGCAGGACTTAATTAATAATTAATAATTCAGTTCCATTCATCGGGCATGGGTCCGGGGTTAAACATCATACAGTGTGAGACCCTGCAACATGCCAGGTGTCTCACTAAGTCTGTGCCATTTCCTTTTGACGCTCTTTTGACACCTCGTGCACTTGAGGTGTGAGTGCTGGTGACGCACACCATGTGCTATACATAATTTCATGGTCTTTGATTCAAGAATCGTGCAGCACTCTCCAGAAATCTGCAGCAGTGCTCTTCTCACAACTCAGTGTGCACTTGTTCTCCTTTTTCAGCTCATAGATAATTGAACAGTGAAGTTCAGTGGAATTGGTGTCAGTGAATATTTAAGCAATACTGAGGTTACAAAATTAATGTAATCAGCAAAACAAACAAAGGTTCTAGCCTACTCAACACTTTGGTTTACCTACAAGCCCAGTAACAGGTTTTTTCAAGTGCTAACTCTGACACTGCACCATCAAAGGCTGCCAAACTCACCCCTGTTCATGTGTATGTGAGGCTATGCACAGCCTAAATAAATATTATCATGCCCAACTAAATGAACCCAACCAAGACTCTAGCCAGGACAGCAGTTACCTAAACAAACCAGAGGTGACATCCCTCTCCACATCTTATAAACCACAGTGGTTAAACTTAACTTGTTGCAAAATTTGGCTGCAGTGATTCCACTTTGGGTTAATTATTTGCTTTGGCTTTCAGTAAACCATAAAAATGTGTACTGTTCTGAGATGAATTACTTGACAAGAAAAAGAACTGTCAACACCAATCTCAGGTATAGAGCACATTAACATCCATTGTATTTAATACGCTGGGGTCTCTGGGACCCCAAACAGAAGTCATGCATCATTTCAAAATCAGGTTTTAAGAAATTCTCATAAAATTAGGGAAAAGTCATGAAGTTTGCGAACAGAGCTGTGCCTTGTCTTTGATATCCCATCTCCCACCAGTTCTTTCCTGAGGTCTGAGTAAGCCTAACCTACACAAAGCTTTTCTTCCCCCCTTCTGTCTCAACCTAACAATCAAGCAATGCTCACCCTTTTCTCCTTTTCCACTAATGCTGTTCCTTTTGCAGTAGCAGCAGCCGCCCGACCCAGGATGCAGCATGTGTCTGCCTTCAGTATTACGTTATTAATTTCTGGCTATAAGACTGTTTAGCTCTGCTGGAGCTGGAGGCGCAAAAGGTTTGTCTGTACAGACCTGGAGCAGATCACGGTCAGTCTCCGTCCTCTACTGGGTCGTGTGTGTGTGTGTGTGTGTGTGTGTGTGTGTGTGTGTGTGTGTGTGTGTGTGTGTGTGTGTGTGTGTGTGTCTTGGCCCTCTGCACAATTGGTAAGTGTAGCGTGTCCTCTGCATTGCGATGAGAACTGATAAGCTCAGTTACATGGCACAAGCGTTCTGAGAACCTCTCCTGGTTTACAATGTGAAGAGGCAGACACACCACTCATGTTTTCAGCAAACTGCCTTTTTTTTTTACATTGATACTGAAAGACTGATGCTCTGACCAGATGTTTATCTTTGTTCCTCCCAGCGCAGTGTCCTCTGAACCTGTCACGAGTCTTTAATAGGAAAGCTGTGCTTTTAATAGTGTGCAAATGACTGTCTGGACTCACTTTGTCTACTATGCCTGCAATGTGTGTTTCTTGGGATTGATATTTTCTTGGTGGCAGTGTTACTGAGGTCAAAGGGATTTACAGTAGTGAGTGCTGGGGCTTCTCCATCTGTGTGAGACTGCTCCTGGTAGGCAGATGTTCCCATAATTTCATACTGTATATAAGGCAGCTGTAAACCAGGGGGTTAAACAAATATGTGGCAGAGGAGTATGATTCCCATATGAAGGGTTGCATCTTGATTGCACATTAGTTAGGACAACGTATGTTTGAACTGAGTATGATAAAGTCACTGGCATCACAGATGAGTAAGCTGGCAAGGCATCCCATTTGTGTGTGGGTACTAGTGTTGAGGTTTCCATGCTTTTCTATGTGTATTTTTTGTGGCTCTTGGTGTGTTTGGGCATCAAGATTAGAGAAGCGGATTATATCCGGGAGGAGGAGAACAGATGGAAAGAGAAGAAGGAAGAGGACAATTATGTGTTGTTCATGTTGGAGCCCGGGCCAGTCAGGCACTGCCCCAGAAGTCACCACCACCATCTGTTGAGGGTATACATAAGTCACAGATTGGCACGTATCTGAGTCTTTATTAAGAATTAGCAGAAAGCAATGAGTTTCACCATTATTCTGGGTTTGTCATGTAAAAGACTCATCCAAATTTAAATGTTCACCCTTTAAACACACCCATGGTCTTCAGACGAATGTGGTTGGAGAACAGACCCACTACTTATGAGAGAGGAGGCTGTTGTGGCCGCATGGTAGGAAATCCGCTCTGTTTGGCTCATTCACAGGTGAAGCCCAGATGTAAGAGTATGGCTTTGCAGTGAAACAGCCTTGAGCCTTTACAGCAGCTTTTATCCCCAGTGTGTAGGGAGATGTTTTAATCTTTTCAGGTCAGTCTGAGACCAGAGAGCCCTCCTGCTTATTATGCTATTAGCTTCATAATCCTGAGCACACACGGATATCTCATGTTGTGTCTGGAGTGTCAATCACAGACTCTGGTAGGCTCAATCTGGGGGCTGCTGCTTGTCAATCAGTGATGCTGTTGGGAGCATAACAATCTTTGACGTTTGAGATAAACAGCTGGATCACCAGGGAGATGACCCCAGATGACCCAGGAGGGGTGGCAGGAAAACCAAGGCAGCCCTGCGCTTGACAAATACTGGATCCAGATAAAATGTCATTATCTTGTTTACTTGGGAGAGAAGTGTTTTCCTATTGTATATTTATCTCCTTATTCACCCAAAACTTTATTTATGGAAGTCTATAGACCAAAGGATGTCTATGTGGTAGGTTACTAAAACTGTGCTTTCTTTGGAAAGGAGTTGGTACAAAGGATTATTCTCTCACACGCTCAAGTTTTGTTCTGCTTTATAAGAATTTAACACTTTCAAATATCTGACTTCTTCTCACTTGATGTAAACCTTTGTGGCTGTATAGTGTTGGTGGGAACTATTGTGTAACTGCTGTACCAGGAGTATACACTGATCATCTGCTTTAAGGCCTGTTGTGTGTACTCATGTATGAGTGTTTTAAATTGTGCTTAGAGTTCAAATATTCCTTACTTTTTAATGCACAACAGAATTTGTGACATTCACACAGTTGTTTGAAGGCTTTTTGTGGGAAGACATGTCCCAGCTTCTTTGGTCAGGACATTACCAGAGAAATCTCTGGAATCAGAGGCATAATTGAATACTGTACATTGGAACCCCTTCCTCCTTCTGTCTTTGAAATCTTGTCCCAAGGAATATTCTGCGTTATTACAGATGTTATTGGAAACACTCTCTGGAGACCTTTGGTCTGGGACAACACAGTATAAAATATTATGTAACCTTTTTCATGAGGTAGCTCTTACATGTTAAACTGCATTTATAGAGCACTTTTAACCCTCTCTGAGATCAGTTTGAGGTATAATTCTGTCAACAAAAGCTCATTTGCATTTTAAGACAACAAAACTTTGGAAGGTGAAGCTTAAATTTGACAAACTACAGCTGATAATGTTAATGTAATGGTAAAGCTGCAAGTTGGTAAACTTCACAGATTGTCTCCCAGACATCTGTTTTGCCTGCAGTGCAAACTTACACTTTAGTCAGACTTTTTTTTTTCACATATTGCACATGATGTAATGAACAGTCAACCTCCAACGTTGCCTGCCCATGAGACTGCCAACTGTAGTTTCTTAATCTACTGTTGCAAATGTAATGAATCTGACAATAGGATAGCTACTTTGTGTTTGTTTCCACTTGAGTGGCACTTTTTGGCAAGACAGGAAACCCAGTCCAGACTCTGATGTAATTTCTCTCATTCAATCTGTTCAAGACACAATGCCAACACTGTTTCAGCAGATCTATGGCTCTGATTTTAGACTTCACCCTCTCCGCTAGCATTGTGATAAGGCCCAGTAAGAGCCAAAAATAACACAAGGTAGTTTTGTGTTCATGTAATGTGGGAGTTGGATGGGCTGGAATTCAGTTCTAAAGGCCAAACAACAACCCAATGACTTCCTTTCATCAGGGCAAAGAGAGTTCACCACCCAGCAGATGTTAGACTTGTTTTGTCTACTGTCAATTTTTGTCTCACAGGTGTTGGTTTTTTTCAGCTCCGTATGGTTGCATTACCAGTCTAAATAATATTAATAGCACGTTTTTAACACTGGATCCTAGTTGTGCAATTTATTCTGCCGTACCCTCATGGTTCCGTAACGGTTTGTTTAGTGATCTGGGAGTCAGTGAAAGCCAATAGACATAATAATTCCTGGTTCTCATTTTGAATAATGGCTGAGAATAAACAGTATAGGTCATTAAAATGTCCTTGTCTCTGGCAAAGGTGGTGGAATAACATGCACTTACTGAGTTCAGGGGAAACCAGACCCTTTGTTGTGGCTTCTGAAGTGTAATTTCAGCGCCTTGTGTGTGCTGATTCTGATAAAACCTAAATCTGCTTGATATTTTAAATGATTCTTTCATAATTTAGCCAGGTTACGTTATACCATCCATGTCACTGCTAATGATGCAGTTCAGACTCAAACTGTCGGAAAAGATTGCAAACAGAACAGTGCAAACACCCCAAAATTGAGAATACAGCTCATATGGCCATAATTGCTCTTATTTTCTGCTGTTTTCCCTCTGATTTTTTGTGCATGTGTTTTGTAGATCCCTCACAAAAGGAATAAGCAAAATAGAAAAAATATAGCTAAAATGGTCTTAAGACAGGTTTTGGGCCAGCTGGAAATCTCTCTCTGCAAGCCTGAGCTTGTGTGAGTCCATGTGGGTCAGTGTAGACACAGGCTGGACAAACCACAGGTGACAGCGTCTGACCATACTCAACGCATAAATCTGGCACACTATGAACATACTGCAGATACCAGCTATGTCCCTCTTAAACTATTGCAAACGTTTCGATGACTGTAATATACTGAATGATTCAAATGAATTACAATGAACAAAGGAATTCCTCGTTTTTAATCTGGAAATGTCCAGAGGAACCCCCCCCTCACTCAGCAAAGCCACATGAGCCATTGTTGCACCATGTCACCTTTTAAGAGGAAAAAACAAAGTGAGAAAATGCTTTAGCTGCCTTCCAACAGGAATCTCTCTGTATCAGATAAAAATCCTTAATTGAATGGAGGAGGAAGTGTAGGAAGTTCTAAGTTCAGCAGATCTAGCGTCTCCTCGTTCCTCACTATTGTGGAACAATATGTATGTTCCTGCCCTCTGAAGCAGATATCCACCAGAGGTGGTGGATATCTGCTTCAGAGGGCGTCAGCGTCCACTGCATGTTACTGTACTGTTTAGCTGCTTCATCCAGACAGCTCTGGAGAAAATGTATATCCAATTCATATTTCCTGTCTGCCCCTAACAACACAGGTTTTCATTACCTCTGCCAAGGAGGTTATTTTTTCACCCATATCTGTCTGTTAGTATGTTCGTTTGTCAGCAAGATTAAGCAAAAAGTACTTAACCGATTTGCACCAAACTTGGTGGAGGGATGGGGCATGGACCAGGGAAGAACCCATTAAATTCTGATGCTCCCGTTAAAGGGGCGGATCCTTAACATTGCGAGATAGGGCATTTTTCGACATCTTTGCCAATATTTGGCCTTGGCAGAGGTGTGCACTCTACTGAGGACCATTCTAGTCACCGGACTGTTCATGCTTGGGGTGAAAGTTGTCCTCATGTTCAGAGCTGACATAAGTCCAGGGTTTTGTTTAAGGGCTCGACTTTCAGTGGAAATTTTACTGTGATTATGATCATGCAAATGAGTCATTCCAGGCAAATTGTAAGTGAAATCACACAAAATGAGTTGTTAAAGTTTTGATTTTTGATGTAGTACATATCGGCACATGGTTTATCACATATAACATCAATTAGATCACTTTAAACGTGATTTTGCCTACCTGTTCCATATTGTAATTTATGTTGATATGAGATATTATCATTCATAACGTGACATTCATTTCAGCCATATCGCACGTCATGGTAGGAAAAGCACGTGTAAATAGTAACATTAATGATAGCTGGATTTAATTTAGCTGCTTCAGTTCAGGGCTCTTGTATTCTGCATGTTGTATCACTGTTATGGTTTACCAGGAAACTTAAATTGATCAAAGACGATGTTAATGTTATTTGTCACACCAGTAGTGGTCCTGCTATCAAAAGTCAAAATGTCTGCTGTGTAAAAGACCATATGCACATACAGTTCTGTGCACGTCATGCAAAGACTTTTATGCAAATCTACAGCAAAGTCAAGCTGTTTCCAGTCATAAGCAGCAGGTGGCACTGCCCCCCCTCCACTATCTGCTCCCATGGGGGACAGTGGGAACACTGCATTCTCTGCAATAAGTAAATGAAATTCTGCACTTATACAGCTCCATATACATACAACACGAAGTCATGTTTTGTGCAGTTAGTAGATCAGATCTCCTCTGTGGTTTGTTGGCTGGGACATTTTTGAATACCAGTGTTTTTCAGCCGCTTGTCTGTGTGCAGTGGCTTTTATCAAGGAGCTCATTCCAGCCCTAGTGGCTCCGAGCCAGACGACCTTACACTGTAAACAAGGACAAAAAGACATTTTAATTAGCACCAGCAATGTGATCCTCACAGAACCATGAGCCCCTTTCATACAGCCTGTTCAAGACGGGAACGTTGTGCCTTTCTTCAGACTCGCCATTCCGCACAAAAGGTATGAACATGGCATTGGGGGGCATTGTTGTTCCGGCAACTAGCCGCCAGTGGAGGTGGTGACAGAGCTGGATCGCACTCTGTGTAAAAGGGAGAGCCGGCGTCGCAGGCGAGACACCCCACATATCTAAATCACACACAGGGGCAGCATTATGCTGGCTTTGTTTGGTTCAGTGTAAACAAGCAAAGCTGCAAAAATGAGGGGTCTTCGTAAAGGCAATGTAGCAAGATCTCTGAAGTTTAAAAGAGGCTCTAGAGAACACTTTACCTTCATGTCTGGTGTGTCCTGCTGTGCAATGTCTTCATGTACTTTATGTGTGTAAGCAGGCCAACAAATAAATTAGTGCATGTGTGTGTGTGTGTGTGTGTGTGTGTTTGCAGCTTGAGATTGTATATATAAAGCCCTCCATCCCTTGGGCACTGTCAGCCCTTTCAGACAGTCCATGATAATCATCCATCGTCATGATGAGGGCCAGCCAGGGAGGATTAAAGCAGACCATAAGTCGTCTCCCCAAACACCATCTTTCCTTACAGGAAGTAACGTCTCCTGTCTGTTAGCCTACGTTTTTCTGCCCGCTCTCTACCAGGCCAATTCTTTGCATGTGTCACATTAAATGGGGGTTTAAGTGAGATTTGCCTGCTGTGTGGTTTCTTAGACTAGCATGTCTGTCAACCTGATACTATTTGTGTTACTCTCTGTCTACTACTTATGGTAGTTCTTACTGTTGTATACGTTGGCACACTTGCAGTGAGAGCCATTAAGATTGGGATCATGTTACATTTAGTTCTTCCTCCCATAGACAGAAAATGAATTCTCAGCTGAATTCTGCCTTTTTTTAATCCTCTCCCCTCTCTCTTGTGTTAAACTAAAATGCTGAAGGTAAGATCCCAGCCCAGACACAATCTGAGCTTTTCAGACTAGATCCCTGTCTTTGTGCCATAGACAGCATCAGGCCATGATAAGTTACTGGGACTGTCAAAGTCTGTTAAATGCAGGAACACTAAATGTCGTGCTTTATTTCACTCCAGCAGTATAAAGTATAACTTAGACTCATTCATGCCCGTTCACTTCTGTACAAAACTCAAAGCAATAACTTAATCACAAAATCCTAATTCCTTAAGAATGAATGAGTATAATCAGACTTGCAAAGCACAGAGATCCATCAAGATTAATGGAAAAGCTTTGTGCCGTGGCCGACTTAAGTTTGGTGTGTGTGTGTGTGTGTGTGTGTGTGTGTGTGTGTGTGTGTGTGTGTGTGTGTGTGTGTGTGTGCGGGTGTGTGTGTGTGTGTGTGTTTTAGAGAGACAGAGAGAGAGAGAGAGAGAGGACAGAGATAGTGTGTGTTAGATAAAAAGATTATTTGTAGCATGTAGGCCAAAAGTCACTTCTACTCAACACCATGGACACACACACACACACACACACACACACACACACACACACACACACACACACACACACACACACACACACACACACACACACAGATTCTTCTTGTGCCACTCTGGCCCTGGTACTGCCATCTGGGAGGTCTATGGATGTGACAGCCATTGTGAGAAGTTGTGTGGATACTGTTGTGGTTATCCTCTGATGCTCAGACCCCATATATTTGAATTTTCACCTCATTTGATTGATTCATGTTTCTCCATTATTTTTTCAGTCAAAGTTAATGTCATTCATTTCTGAATCATCTGAGACATACATTATCTATCCTCTTCATTCATGCAAATGTGTGTTAGTGAAGATCATTTGTGTGTTGAGATCTCATCTGTGGCTTTAGGAAAGAGGGCACAGGAGGCTTGTAGCAAGGCGACAGTCCAGATGTTGTTGAGCTCCCTACAGAGCAGCACCTCTTCCCAAGTCAGGACAGCTCTGTACACACAAGCTGCTGCTGCCAATTTGCATATCCGCTGCCGACTGGCCAAAGTCGAGAGCAGGGTGGAGCTATTTAAATGCTCCAGATGCAGAGTTGCAGAGATCGAAGGTGTACCTGTTTTAAAGAAAGATGTTTCCAGACCAAGTGTGGGGGGTCATGTGTAGAAAAAATCTGGATGCCATCTGATTGGTGAGGCAAGGAAAATAGGTGCACTTTTGTAACGCAGGGTGCTGTGGAACTAAAGAAGTGACACTCAGCCCGAGGAGCTTTCTGAGGCCTTTTCACTGCTTTCTGTCTCCTATTTCTGCTGTCTGGTGAAACTAAAGAAATATCGCTGGTTGTGAAGGGATAATATGGCAGCAAATTCAGAAACTAACAGTGATACAGAGGTATGTGCTTGTTGCTTTCCTTCTGGCTGACTCTGCAGTAAAGACTGTGTGTATCTGTGTTACTCCCTCTCTGTTTTTCCTTAACCTTCCAACATAGTCATCTGTGGCTGCATGTTTCCTCTGTGCATATACTGAGTTGTATGTGCAATTTAGATTATCCTCATAAAGCCACACGAGCTGGACCATTCACATGAATGCATGTGACCGGGTTTTGTGCTCAAATATGATTTTGCACAAGTAACAACAATTTTCTGCTAAGCTACTGAAAGAATTTAGAATATCTGTTTTCCACATGACTGCAGAACATGGTGGAGTTGATTCGTTTCTGAGCTTTTCCCTGTTCAGTTTGTAAGATGTTAAAACACACATGTATTGATACGTTGTGACAGCTTAATGCATTGAGAGTGTGGTGAATGCCTGCCTGCAAGCACCTTTAGGGTACTGGCATCTTTTTGAATTTCCTTTGACTTACATACCCTGTTAAACCAGTCTTATTAGTGTTTTATTTAGTTTTGAATATTTGGATTTTTGGTTGTGCGGAAATTTGCATGAGCTCTATAGCTGTGGGAGTGTGTGTGTGTGTGGGGGGGTATTTTTGGCGCTCTCTCTCTCTCTCATTACTGAGCCAGCATTACACAGAGCCCCTGCTATAACTATCCAAACAACCACAGCATTCACACAGAGTGCACATGGCTCACTTCACCACCTGCTACTGGCCTTGCCACAATGGGAAACCTCACTGGTATTCAGCATGTGCATTCCATAACTTTCACTTTTTAAGGAGGAATAAACATAGAGCATTATTTCTGGAAAGAAGGACCACATTTGTATTCATGCTTTTTCTTGAAAAACTGGACTAAAATTCAAGAGGAGCTTAAGATCACAGTGTATATCAGATGGTAAATGCAACCCCACTATGTGCACCATCTCCCACCCTTTACCAGCATACAGTTATGTAAGCATTCCTGCCAACACGGGTGAGGTCTGCCAAGCAAAAAGGATTTAGCATTCATTGAATAATAGCATAGTAATTATTGTAGCTGAATTATAAACGACTCAGTCGACTAAATTTCCTCTGAAGCTGAAATTTGTTATCATCATAGAAGGTCAATAACAACATGCTGTACAGTTTCATTATGACTTTTGGCAGCATCTGATTGCATTTCCCATGTCATACAGGGAGCGTTTGAAGTGGGCTTTCCCCCTGAGAGCTGTGTTTCATGCAACAAATCATCATCCATCAGCGCTGTGGCAGCCCAACCCACTACCACGATCCAACAGTAACAAAGTTGCATAGTCAACTACACAACTTGTTTATGTTGAATTGGGTTTCATGTCCTTCAATTGTTTCTCAGGGACTGTATGGGTTAGCCCTAAAGATTTTAGTCCCATTGTAAAATATGTCTCTCTGACATACTCAAAAGGTTACTTTTCATACAGTGGCCTCCTTGAAAAGCTTTGACTGAAGGACAACAAAGGACATCATTAGTTTTTGTTATTGTGCAGCAATCTTACATTCGCTTCTCAGAAGGCTTATTAAATTTCATTAAAATGATTGAATGCATTGGTCTGGACTGTATATGCAATAAACGGCTCTCCGGTGCAATTGTTGCTTTAGCCCCACTTTACTTATTTCACATGACAAACAGGACATTCCAGTCGAGGATATGTTGGACTGGGCACAAGCTGGAGGTCAGTATGGGAGTCTCTTCAGAGGCATCAACACACCACAAGCACATGTTTATCAGTATTGCAGGAAATGCCAAAGAAGTAGCTGTTGACAAAGTGAGATATTTTGTCATTACCAAAGGCTGAATTTTCCTGTCCACATACCATTGTTTAATTTCCCCTGTCTGATTTATTTGACTATGTAGAAACTGTAAATGGATTTTTAAATAATGTGAGGAAGTCTTTAAAGTCAAGTGGGCTTGAGTTGTTCTATTGTATATGAAGGCTCATTTTTTCACACAGTAGTTCCTGAGCCTCTGTGTGTCATGCCTCTTTGGACCTGAACCAGCCATACTGTGGTTTCACCTGGTCTGAGGCTTATTCATGCAGTTTCATCACTGACAAACTCTGCATGGCATCACTCATGATAAAGGTTACTTATCATTGCTCATGATGAACTAACCCTCAAGAGGAACTGAAATGTCACTTGGGCCAGTTATGGAAATTGTAATTGGTTCAGGTCTCAGCTGAGACTCATTCCAGTGAGAGACTGTGTGGTAGCCTAATGGAAACGTGTGTAATTGATGTCAGAGCCCATTACGTTTTATTCTAGTTATAGAAGGTTGTTTTCACGTCATCTAATTAATATTGCAGAATGAGGAGACATTTCTGTAAATCTTACACAAAGTTAGGCCACAGTATTATGTTGTAAAAGAGGTCAGGGTATTTGGGTGTTCTTTCCAAACTTTGAATCAACTTTTCTTTTTTTGAAGGTTTTTAATATGATAATGAATAATTTTGGGATCTTTTACTGTGCACGGTATAGCTCAATCATATGTTGCATGAGTACATTGATTTATCGGCTTCACACATGATAGCCTGACTTTGGTCTTCTGTTGGCTGTGGTCCGGAATGGGTCATGCTATTCAGCTTGGACAGGCTGACATATAACAAATACCTGCCATTGAGTCTTGTTAGAAGGAGTTTTCGTTGATCTCAGTATGTTTTTAAAACTGTTGGGCAGGGAAAAGACAGAAACATTTGACGATATTCAAACATCCTACAATTAGCACTTTTTAAAGCCAAATCACTTCATCCTGCACACTTTAATTATAGAATTCTAGATTTTGGTCATTTTTGAAGAGTCAGACTTCCACATGGATTGCAGTGGATCTTTGGAAAACAGGAGTTAAGGGAGTGACGCAAGAGAGAAGTTCAGTGGAATTAAATGCAAGTACTACTGCCTCTGTGTGACAGCAGAAACTCAAATGGCTTAATTAAGTTAGGATCTGGACTGGTAGAAATAGCTGCATGTTGAAAAAACACAGTAAAATCTGATCAAATCTCTCTTCTTTTTTGAAGATTTAAGTGTAATAATTTTCCCGTAGCCCTTTCCCTGAAACAGTGAATGGGAAGACAAATGTCAAACCCTGAGCTCCTCCTACTTCACACAGAAGTGTGCCAGGAACACCAAGCAGCTACGGACATCATGATGTCATCGATTAAAACTACACTCCATAACAAACACTTTTGTTCTTGAGCTGATCATCTTGAATATCTGCTTTCTTTTGAAATTAATTACAGCTTCTTTAGGTTTTCTTCTTCCAGCTGATTTGAGCTGATTAAATATAGAAACTAAAGAGTAGAGGTGCAATGATTAGTTGATTAATCACTTAGTTAATCAATAGAAAATTTATTGGCTGCCATTTTAACAGTCGAATAATCATTTTAGCAATTTTGTAAGCAAAAATGACAAACATTACCTGGTTCCAGCCTCTCAAATGTGAAAATTGGTTACGTTACGTTGTCATACAAAATAGGAAAGTGGATATCTTTGGATGTTGGACTGTTAGTTGGACAAAACATGACATTTGAAGACATCACCTTGGTCTGTGGGAAATTATAACAGGCATTTTTTAAAATTCTCTGGCATTTTATAGACAAGATAACTAATTGATTAATCAAAAAAATAATTAGCAGATTAATCAATAATGAAAAAACATTGTTAGTTGCAGCCCTAATTAAGAGAAGATAAATATTTTTGGCTGCTTGTGCAACCAGGCAGGTATATAAAAAAGAGAGATCCAATTTACAATGAAATACTTTCCCTGTCGTACGCCTTAAAGCATTTTCAGCTGTAACTGTGGTTTTTTTTCCCCCCAAAGACTTTAATGTCAAGGATAATCATATCATGGAATGATGGCCTGGCTGGTTCAGTTGGAGAGGAAAAAGTTGCACCATGTTCCAGTTTTGACTTGGTCCCTTTTGCTTTACAAAGCTGCTTTAGAGTGCTTAGTGGAAAGAATCTGTTACCTGCACAGAGTATTACCTGCCTCTTCACTTAGATTTAAAGACAGTGTAGCCAGATAGTATGTGCGGCTTAGAGAAGAAAACTGTGACCAAGCTCTAAAGCTAGGGTCATGTTCAGGAATGCTTAGGAAAGTGATTGGACTTCTGAATATGATGAAAAGCATAGACCCTCTCCATTAGAAAGTAACAATTATGTAAATGTATTTTTTAAGTTTATAATGTGCACACAAAAAATTAAGGAGAAGAAATGCTGGAGGACGGGCAAAGTGTCATGAAACTGTTCAAGTTGAATTATCCCAAACATTTTGTCATCAAGGTGGTGTGTGTGTGTGTGTGTGTGTGTGTGTGTGTGTGTGTGTGTGTGTGTGTGTGTGTGTGTGTGTGTGTGTGTGTGTGTGTGTGTGTGTGTGTGTGTGTGTGTGTGTGTCTGTCTGTCTGTCTTGAAAAAACACCCTGTAGAGTAGCAGAGTAGTAAGTAGTAACTTACTCCACACATTTGCATATGAATGAGGAAATCTCCTTAATGCTTAATGTGGTATGTGAAGACAAATACACAGGCATATAAATAGTTTAGAATTAATTAATGTATTAGCTTAATTAGTGAACTCATTAGCATAGCAAGTTATGTTTAATGTATAATTTGTGATTATGACGGGGTGTTGAGCAGTTTAAGTAGCTCAGCTTACAGTTTGGTGGATACACAGGTTACCTTGCTTTACAGTTTTTTCTTTTCTGTTATAATGCCACTTTACCTTCAGTATATGCTTTGTTGGGGTGAGCATCAATGTTTTAGTACGTTGTAGTGTGTATTAGAGCTGAAATGATTAGTCAAGTAACCCATTAGCCAAATGACACACAATTATTTGGCAAGAACTTTTAAATCATTTTTCAAAATAAAATGCCAAACGTTCACAGGTTTCACCCCACTGTCACCTAAACAAGAGAATCGTGGATGTGAATTGTTTTATTGTCTACAGCTCAAAGCTGTAAGTGTTAAGTAGATTCAGCATTCGAGCCTGTACTTCGTGTTTGGGTCGGTGTGTAGCCTGTGAGCGGTGACGTGTAGCTCATCAATTCTGCTGATCAGTTCCCTGGGGCACTGAGTGGCTCGATGGGGCTGAAGGACACTTTGTCCTCTGGGATAGAGGCGTATAAATGCTGGAGCCTCTGCTCTCTGCTTCCCGCTGCCCGCTGAAGTGGGCATGAAGAGCAGTTCAAACAGAGGCAAGAAGAAGAGGCTTTACACGCTGGTAAAAGGTCCCACAGGTGAGGCACTGCAAGAATGGAGGTGAGGCCCTGCATGGAGGGATGGTGTTCTTGGTTTGTGATACAACTTTTATAATCCATTTTTCTAAGGAAGATTTGGCTTGTGCTTTAATGTTGTTTCTGTAGTAGCGTGAGCTGTGATTTTAGCAAGAGATTACAACTGATACTGCTGAAAGTCTGTTTTTATGCACCAACATTAAGAATGAGACTATGAAATTGAATGACAAACTTTTGTGCATATCTGCTCCAAAGTTGTCAGAGCTTTGCGAGCCACCATCTCTTCTATGTAGGTCACAGCATCCATCATGTGGGACATTGATCTCTGTGCTTTGGTTGTAGCACAGGAAAGCAGGTCACTGATTTCATAAACTGTGAAACTATCAATTTCCTCTCTGCCCTTAAGCTCTAAATACCAGCATAATTAAAACGTTCGACCATGGATGGAGGACATAGCAAACCACAAAGGGATGACAGAGAATATTTTTTTAAGATTAAAAGAGAAGCTTTTTAACTCTGGTTGAACATTGATGGAAGGATATCCAACTTGCATCAGACTTTAAGTAGTTTCCAGTGAGGATAACATATAAGGGAATAAATCAGTTAGTAATTTTTGACTCCAGAATGGCTTAAGAGATAAATGAAATCTCAGAAGTGTGTCCCAGTGTGTTTTACTTTGGCGTTTGAATTTTCATGAAAGTTTGAATGATTCTCTGCATTATGTAACTGCAGCTAAGACAAAAAGCCTTATCTGCTGGTACTGACATCGGCTGGAGTGGTGCATTTTTTTAGTGGTGCTTGAAACACTAACTAGGATGATATCAGAGGAACTAATAACATGAGGCAGTGCTGTAGTGGCAGGAGGCCAGGTTGAGCCAATAACATGATATTACAGACGTTGGAAACAACTGCCCTCGAAATACCATTATGCATCAGTCAGTCATCTTGCTGATTACTCAATAAAGCAGTTATCTTATCTGTTCTGCAATCTTACCATTTCCTGTGGTAAATGGTACGTTCTTTCATATGTCCTTACTTTGCTTTTATTCAATCATTTAATTTTTGTTTCATCTTCCTTCTTGTTTTCATCTGTTTTGCATGAACACATCTACTCCTCTTGTCATATCCCTCCCGTCTCTTGAACCTCATGCATCTAATTTCCTCATGGCGGACTTTCTGGGGGTCCTTCTCCTTCCTTTCCTGACGTGCCCCCCCCCCTTTTTTTTTTCCTTTCGCATAAATCACTACATATGCATGCTCCCTTCTGATTGGAGATTGCAGAGTGCACTCTTGCCCCAACTGCAATGGAGGACAGTGACCATGAGGCTCACTCTTCATCAGACGAGCAGGACTCCTGCCCTGCCTCCCCTAATCACAGCAGGGACCATGATGCTGAGCAGGTACTGGTGACTTCCCCAGAAAACTCCTAACCTCCCCATTTTACACCCTGTCTGGTCACAGTCTTCGATTGATTTCGTCACAGCAAACATACTGTACAGTTACAGAGGACAAAATCATGATTCAAACACAACTCAACTTAACTTTAACTTTTGAGCCTTTTAGGTATTTTTCCATCAGACCAAACGATGGTACTCGGTGCTTCATGTGACCTGTCACAGAAAACCATTCTACTTTTACCACTCAGCTAATGTATACTTCATGAACATAACATGAGTGCAGAGTCACAGTATGGCCCCACAGCTGAATTTAAATGGCCTCATTGCTTTCTGAGGGTCACTGCATTATTTAGCTTTGTGCTCCACTAGCAGGGAGACAAGTATGTGGTACTGGGAGAGCTGTGGTAACTGGAGTCCAGAGTTGCACAGTAGCTTATGCTTCAGCGTAAGTGTAACCTCTTACAGGAAAAGCTTTACTTTATTTTTTATTCTAGCTTTTTGACAGCTTAGTGTATATTATGCCTGGAAAAATGGGGATGAAGAATACACTATGTACCTAAGGACTGATATAGTCCTTAAATAACAACCATAAAGAAAGTCTTTTTGCCTCACATTAGCACTGCAAAATTTATGAATTTATGCAATTTTCTTTGTTTGACTATGTGATTTCCACTTAAAATCCCTGAGTCCCTATGTGCAATCAATATTCACCAATGTGAATCTTGCTTCAGTAAGACAGTCGTATCTTTTCATTACTCTGTCTGCATCTCCTCTATAGAATTTAAAACTAAGCATTATTTTCCTTCTCCATAAAATATTATGACCGTTTCTAAAAGCGTGCATTTTCTGCTCCCTGGATCTCTATCCCTTCCCTTCTACATCGGCACTGTGCCTTTCCTCTTTCCTCTACCTATCTTTGCATCCACCCTCCGTTTTTTTTCCACCTGTTCCTCCGCACCGCCTCATCTGCCTCCTTCAACCATGATGTCTCTCTAGCATTCAAGCCTTTCAGACGACTCAGAGGTGGAGAACATTATGCAAGACCCTCACTACCAAGGAGGGCATGGTCACAGCCACCACCATGACCACGACCACAAGCACCACCATTACCATCATGGCCCTGAGCCTCATGATGCAGACAGGGAAGCTGAGGGCGAAGACCGCCCCCATACCCCATCTTATTTGCGTCCCCCTGTGGCAGGTAGGGCGCAGTCGGATTCAGGTTCAGACCCCAGTTTGCCGCAGAGCAGAAGTGTGGAGTTTGACTTGTCGTCCCCCATCAGTCCCTCCAGGCCCAAGAGCCCGTGGGGTCGATTTGACCCTTACAACAACAACGAGGTAATACAAAGGATCAGTCCAACAAACCCAGAGAGGATGGAGAAGATCTCTGTGGTTTAGTTCTGCTGTCAAGGCGAAGTAGTCTGTGTGCCGTAATGTGTTAAAAGTTCATCTTCAGACTGATTGATATAGCTCATAGGATGTGACAGAGCTTGTGCGAGATTCTATAAAGTCTAAAACTAATATGATGCTTTCTGCACTTTAAAAATAAAAGGTTGATTTATGCATATTTCCTTCTGGTGGAACAGGTTGTGTTTGATGCTCTGAGATGGTAGCGTTGCTTATTGTTCTTGTTGCGTTGTTGACTTTATTTATGTGTAAGAGTGCTTGTGGGAAAGTTGACATACCGTGAATGGGACAACCAGGTTTTTTGAGTGGTTGATAACAACATTGAAAAATAATTTTTACACAGTCATATCTACATGTTAATGTGTGCTTCCCTGATGTATTTGTTTATCTTTTTCTGCATTTTTAGGACCAGGACAAGGAATATGTCGGTTTTGCAACATTGCCAAACCAGGTCCATCGCAAGTCAGTCAAGAAGGGATTTGACTTCACACTCATGGTGGCAGGTAAATCCTTTTCCTGATCTTGAGCTCAACCTTTGACTTTGAAGAGACTGCTAATCACACAGTCTTAACCTCACTCTTTTTGTCTTTGTTGTTCTTTGTTCAAAGGGGAGTCTGGCCTGGGAAAGTCCACTTTGGTCAACAGTCTGTTTCTCACAGATCTTTACAAAGATAGGAAGCTGCTCAATGCTGAAGGTGAGGAAGCCGCAGCTTTTGATATATACTGTATTTTTTTCTGTTTTGTTTGATATATATTTGTTCTACAACATGTCATGGCTGATATTAAAGACAGGGGTCTGTTTGCATCTGTCCTCTAGAGCGAATCACACAAACAGTAGAAATCACCAAACACACAGTGGATATAGAAGAGAAAGGTGTCAAACTGAAGCTCACCATTGTGGACACCCCTGGATTTGGGGATGCTGTAAACAACACTGAATGGTACATGTCAAACATCTCTTCACAGAGTACAGCTGGATAACCTCATTTCACCAGCTCTACCGTGGTTAAAAAGTCATGTTTAATAGTGGAGCTATTGCCTCAGAGACTGAATGTCCTTTTGTGTGTTTTTGCTGTAGCTGGAAGTCAGTGGCTGACTACATCGACCAGCAGTTCGAGCAGTATTTCAGGGACGAGAGCGGCCTCAACCGCAAGAACATCCAGGACAACCGTGTACACTGCTGTCTCTATTTCATCTCACCCTTTGGTCATGGGTATGACAAAGCTGCAGTGCTCTTCTAGGGATTAGTTACCCCTCCCTCTCTTTTAATGGGGAAAATTAACCCCTTTACTGCAGTATGAAATCTTCTGTGCTGGCATTTAGATCATAATCAGCCTCCAGCAAAGAAAGCAGAGGAAGCTAGTGTTACCATTTCCTTTACTTTCCCCTAAATGACATACATCACAACAATTTTCATGTCTATTCACGGCCTTTTTTCTGAGCACACACAGCCACTGCGTAATTGAGATTTATCGTAAATATCTCGTATTTACTTGCAATCCACTCAGCCCCATAAATTGTTAATGCAGCGGGCTCTTTCCCAGAGTTAAAGGAATTCTCCACTGCCTTCAGGTGAATTTACATCTGGTGCCGTGCTGTGGCTCAGGAGGTAGAGCGGGTCGTCCACTAACCGGTGGTTTGATCCCCGGCTCCTCCAGTCCACATGTCAAAGTGTCCTTTGGCTGAGATACTGAACCCCAAATTGCCTCCGATGTATCATCGGTGTGTGTGTGTGTGTGTGTGTGTGTGTGTGTGTGTGTGTATAGAAAAGTGCTGTTTGTATAGAAAAGCGCTGTGTGAATGGGTGAATGTGTTATGTAGTGTAAAGTGCTTTGAGTGGTGAATAAGACTAGAAAAGCACTATATACGTGCAGTCCATTTACCATCACAATTTAGTCTAATCAATTGTTCGTGCTGAGTGCTGATGTGGTACTTTTCAGTGCATTTGTACACATGAACTGGTCCAAGTTACTGTGCTCATTAAGGAACTAATATACCATTAATGTGAAGTAATGCTGCGCTTCATTTTTCAAAGTCACAGTGGTGGAGAAACCGCTCCCTCTGTTGATGAGTTTCAGTCATTACTCATCAGGTATCACACCGAGAGGTTCATCAGGATTTATGGAAATGTCTATAAACCATATGAATGGTTGAAATATCACCTCATGTTAAACGACTCTTGACTGTTAATTTTTTTACATATAGAGAGAGTATTGTGTTTCATTGTGTATGCGTTGTATGTCTTTTAGTCTTCGGCCTTTGGACGTGGAATTTATGAAAGCTCTGCATGAGAAGGTTAACATCGTCCCCGTTTTGGCCAAAGCTGACACACTCACCCCAAGTGAGGTCAAGAAAAAGAAAATCAAGGTAAGTCAGATCTCAATCAATAAACCGTCGATCTGTACATGTGTTTCATCCCATAAATGAAACTGAAATCACACTAGAGAGATGTATTAGTTTCTTCGTGAAAAAAGATCATCACTGATAGTATTATCCACACTTTTACATTAGAAAGACGTTTTCATTCTGTACTTGTATCTATGTTTCTCTGCAGATCAGAGAGGAGATTGAACAGTATGGTATCAAGATATACCAGTTTCCTGACTGCGACTCTGATGAAGACGAGGAATTCAAGCAGCAGGACCTCGAGCTGAAGGTGAGAGCCACAGCTGCCAGGTGTTCTTGTCCCTGCTCTTTCTTTCCATTTCTTTTCTGCAGTCTATGGTCAGTACCACACTTTTTCGACATGAACATGGGTTAGGGTTAACAAGCAAACGTGAACTGGAGTTTTTGCAGTGTAGGGGGGACAATACACAGCATCAGCTAAAAACATCTGAAAACTTAATGGATCGTTCAAAAAAAAAAAAAATAGACCTAGCACCAATAGCAAGTATAACATGGTAAATGTTCATTCTTTTCATTCTATTTCGCAGGGTTTGAATTTTTAGACACAAAACTCTTTTATTGTCCTGATCATATCAAAAAGGATGACTCAATTATGTAGTGTTGTAGTGATGTTAAAATGAATACACGGTCCATATAATGCATGAGCTTGGTAGTCAAACCCCTACTGACTCTCACCACCCTTCTCACATCATAAACTGACAGTGAGGATACAGTCAGTGTGCCAGTTAATCTCTCTTTGTTTCTGTCCTTGAGTAGCCTCTGACAAAAGCATTGTGTTAACTGCAGCAGATAAATAAAATACGGGAATAAAAGATAGAAGAATTGAAAAAACGAGGAATGGGAAGATTTGAAAATGAAGCAAGTCAATGTTTAATGTTTGAGAATTGGGGTTAAAAACTATGAATTATTGCTCCAAATGAGATTAAGCAGAGATTAGGGAGAAAAGGAAAGATGTTGGAGAGAACAGGACAAAGACACTGAAGAGGCAAGTGTGGAAAGATAAAAACAAAATAGCCATAACCACATCTGCACAGATCCATCCCTACCAACCGACTCATCTACACCCTCAACTGCCAGGTATTTTTGAAACACCTTTTTAATTTTATGACCCTTTCCGTTCTCCCCACAAGGAAAGCATTCCCTTTGCGGTAATTGGCAGCAACACAGTGGTGGAGGCCAAAGGGAAGAGGGTGCGGGGCCGTCTGTACCCCTGGGGCATCGTAGAAGGTAGACCCTTTCTCCAAGTCCATCCAAAGTTAAAGTTTCATTTGTAGTATAAACATATTTTTTTTAAAAACACACAAAACAAACAATGCCAGTGCTTGTGTGTGTTCATCAATCATTTTGCCTTTTTACATTTTCAATATTAGCAGCGATTTAGTATTTGCAGTCTTTGAAGAGTGCCAGATATATTGTTGAAACCGATCTTCGCACTGTGGTTTGCAGTGGAGAACTCGGCACACTGCGATTTCGTGAAGCTGAGGAACATGCTCGTTCGCACGCACATGCAAGATCTCAAGGACGTGACCCGGGAGACCCATTACGAGAACTACAGAGCCCAGTGCATCCAGAGCATGACCCGCATGGTCGTGAAGGAACGTAACCGCAAGTATGCTCACGCTGCAGCAGGGGACGCACACAGATACACAGAACTAAACTCTGCTTGATTTGGTGGATTTCACAGACAGATTAGAAGAATGAAATGTAAGAAAGATTAAAGAAATATTAGATATCAAGATAAAGATATATCAGACACTAATTACATTTTTGTAGAGGTGGTAGTGAATTTATTAAACAATACGTTTTATTTCCTTAAAGATGTAATTCTTTATACTTAATGGGTTAGGAATTATCCTATATTTATCCTCACAGGCACATACAGTTATCTGGTATTTTTGGTTTATGTGTTAATGAGGTTTGTCAACAGCGTCAGTTGCACAGAGTTCAAGAGCTGATTACATATCACTTACTGCCCAAGGCAGATTTAAATGACCGTACATGTTGTGTGTGCCGATTATAGTTTTAGAACTTGTGATGATTGTAATCAGTGGAGTTTCAGCCTTGAAAATCAGCCGCAGCTCTGGTCTTGACCTGGTCTCTATTTAGGTAGTTTCCACTAAGACACTGATGCCTGGCCAGTATTGTACAACCATTCTCTAAACAGATACACTGCAGTGTGTTTATCTGCTACCTGAAAGTTATGGCAATTTGGGGAAAATTTGTCTTTTTCTGTGTTCAGCATCTTACAGGTAACGTCCTTAGAAGCCATGTGTCAGGCAGCCGAACACTTAACAACCACAGCTAGCTCATAACGTCAAAGCCGGCTCCATCTGTTGTGACACCTGCATAAAATATTATGGATGTAACTTGATACCGGGATTTGGCCTGAAGTAAACATGAAAAATGAAAATGGTGCCTCTTCAAAAAACCAACTGTAAATATTAAATGTTGCACTTCTCTACAACGTTTATCTCGCTGCAGTAAACTAACCAGGGAGAGCGGTACAGACTTCCCCATCCCCGTGGTGCCTGGAGTGACGGACAGCGAGACAGAAAAGCTCATCCGAGAGAAAGATGAGGAGGTACGGCACGCAGACCATGAACTGGAGTCACATCGTCACCAGCACGGTCATGACCACAAGTCTGAGCAAGGCTTTGAACACCATGAGAACTCAGACCCTCAGGCCGACCCAGAGACTCACTCAGATCAGATAAAAGATGAAGCCCTCTGACTGTCTTTAGCTCACAGATTTTGCTTCAATATAATCTCTGTATGAAGCACATGCAGTTCATGTTTTCTGAAGCTGACAATGAGTAGCCTCAAAAACATGAACTGCCGTAATTATGTATTCAAGTCTCTACTCCCCAGTCCGCGCAAGTCCTCTGGACCTTTGACTAATGGGCAGGAAAAGAGTTTGCCACATAAAATGAAGGCACTTAAGTCAAGATGAATTCCATTTTATATGCGCTCCGCCCGCTAGCAGCTGCGCACATACAATTGCTTCCAGGTAACTTCTCATTTTGAGCAACAATGATATTGGAATCCCTGAATATGTTGAATATGTTGCTTTGTACTCATCATAAAATGAGACCCTACCCAGGGAGAAGAAGTCAGAAGAAGTGTTAATCCTAGGAGGTTACCATATACAGAAAACTGCCACCTTTTGTCCAGTTTTTTATAGACCCAGATCTAACCCTGATGCTAAGCAATATTTCATAATCCCTCGTTTGAAAGAGTCAGCACTGCTTTTAGCCCTGGGTTAATGAAACCATGGCTGGTTCAACACTGCCAGTGCAGTGCAAACACCTAAGGAAAGGTACTGATATTGTTAGAATTTGACATTTATTTTCAGTACCCCAGCAATTATATTCAAAGGCTAAAAAAATAGTATGAAATAAGATATCAATTGTTTCTTTGTCAGAAAAATCAACAGAGTAGGTACTGGTTGGAAGGAATATTCTTAGACGAAATATTATTAGTTGAAATATTATTCTTTGTCGGTTCCTAATATTTTAATTCTTCACATACACTATGAGCCCAGTCACTGTTATTATTTTCCAGTTAAGGTAACTGAAAATGAGCTGAGGAGGCATACATCATTGTACATGGAGTTAGTTTTCATTCATTTCAAGTTCTTTCGCTCTTCCCCACTAAATCCTTTTTTTTTTTTTTTTGTCAAATAAAGATATCATTTGTCCTCAGTTGTTTTTTTTTGTTTGTTTATTGTGTGTAACCAACATTAAAATGTGGTTAAACATGATAATGTTGCTGTATCATCATACTATCTCAATATGTGTTGGAATGGCGGTAATGGGTGTGGTAGTCAGCTCGTATTCTGTACTACACAAAGTACGATCACAGCACAGCACAAACAGTACAATACAACAGCTAATAACTAAAATTACCAAGCAGCAAATGATTGTGTTACTTGCCTTTCACTGGTTTCCACCAAAAACCAAACATAAATCGTAGCTTTATGATGAATCTAAAACAAAACAGTTATGAGTTTGATTTGTTAACAGCTAAATGATCTTTTAATATCCTGAAATGCTGCTTTTGTAACAGTAAATATTCTGTGGGGTAGGTGAAGTGGAGCCAGTGCTTCCCCGCAGTGTGTCGGCACAAGTCACGTGATCTAGAAAGAACACACTCATCTCCCGGGTGTTATTGACTTGTTGTCTGTGCAGTCATGTCTAAATGATCAGCCTGTCGACTTGTTCAGACCTCACACCGCCACCAGCGTGAGAGCGGATGTGTAAAGCTGTGGCTGTGTCACATCAAACCGTGGCGCTAACACTTGTCTCATCTCTCCTCACAGTTGCGGCGGATGCAGGAGATGCTGCAGAGGATCCAGGATCAAATGCACACTCAGAAAGACGCCTACTAACACAGGACACCAGTCACGCTGTACACTTCTCTCTCTCACTGGGATTAAAAAAAACAAAAACCCACACCCAGGATACCTTGATTCCTCTCTAGAACATTGACATCCCTACGTGTCCACCCAACCACCGCTCAACCTCATCAGCAGCACGTTACACATGGATCAGGGACCTGCGAGGAGGTGGTAAGACGATCTGACATTTGCAGCTTCACGACTCCCTTTATCCTCTCCAGAATCTCTGACATTAGTGGCACCACTGCTGCAAAACACTCAACCCTCCTCCACCCCACTGTTTTCTGGTCTGTCAAAAGAATAAAATCATTGAAAAATGGACAGGTTTGATGTTTGAATAAATCGGTCTCTGGTTTGAGGGTTAGTTCACATATCTGAACTTTATTTAGCCACATGATCACGGGGTTATTGTTTTTTTTTTTGTTTTTTTTTTACACGAGGTCTTATATAAGGTTTACATCTAAGTACTGGTGACCTGCCTAGATTTTTTATAAGCACGCTTTTCTGGTGAAAGTGTTTATTTTTATTATCCTTATAGATCAACATGCATATATACTGTCATAATTTAATTTTCTATATTACACTCAAATATTTTTTCTACAGTTTTTCATCTTTTACTGTATTTGTTCTTGGTTTTATTTAACTACACGCTACAACACTGCTGGACATCATGTATGGAGGATTTATTTATGTAGAGGTTCCTGTTTGCTTTGATTTGAATTTTGTTTCATCGGTGTCTGCATGTTTATCGTAGTTGCCACCTCCGCTTCCTGACAGCATGGATGTTAGCGGCTCTGCTCCACGTCAGCCAGTCTGAACTCACATAAGAAGCCACCACATACTGGTTTCCACATCAACATTTAAAATAATCTAGCCTTTTAAATGACAGAGGAGTCTTTCATTATTATTTGGAGAATTCCCCAAAGTAGAGTTGTTTCAGAGTCATCTCATACGTGGTTGTATGATGACAGAACCATCCACAGGTCACATGTGAGAGCTGATGACACCGGTCGGTGGTCAGAGCCGATGACGACTTTGATAAGACAGGACCCTTGATTTGCATGAGGTGAGTGTCCAAGGGAAGGGATGCATCAGAGGCCATGCAGTGTATTTATTTTTGCATGTGTTTGTGAAGGTTACTCAGATTGCAGATCAATGTAGTGATCATAAGGTTATTTATGGGCAAAGAAAACATGTAGCTACTCAACTGTTGGGGGAAATATATTGAGAAGAGGTGGAATTTTTTTTTTTTTTTTTTGCTATAATGGTGTCCTCACTTCACGGGAAGTCATATGTTGGATGTGTGCTAACCTTAACGTTTATCTTATAACCAAAGCCAACAATGACAAACTTAATTGTCCTAAATTTTCCTTTTCAAAGTGTGAGTTTTGTTTTGTATTGACATGAAGAATATCGTTTTGGAATAACTTATCAAAGCCAAGAGTAATGATCAGAGCTGTTTAATGAACTTGATTCTCTTGCTAATCATTTCTATGTTCCGAGTACAAAGGTACAAACCTTTACTCTCTTTTTTTCAAATCAGATGACTCTGCCATGTTGTGTGACCTTTGTTTAAAAAAAAAAAAAAAAAAAAGAACATTCCTTGAGCTTCTGTCCCAGAGTCAGGTATTACTTTTTCTTTCTTTTTTTAACTCGTTTGTTTTATATTAAATTTGTCTTTTGTTGTTATACTTTTTGGAGTATATTTATGTAATAAATTTATAAATGAAATGCAGATGGAGAGGACAATATGTACAAATTCTAATATTGTAATAAAATATGAATATAATTTCATGTCTCCATCAGACAGTGGGTTTTGCTTCATGTGTGAAAACTTAAGCAGAATTGAAAACTGTGGCTTGATTTTAATAAACGAGTTTAGTTTTTAAGCTGTCACAAATTTTAATGAACTAATCCTAAACTAGAAAGGGGAACTCAGTAGAGCGCACACCTCTGCCGATGTCAAACAACATACACCAGAGCTCAGAGACAAAAAAATCAGATTCATAGTAAATGATCCAGATCTGCCCCAAAATGTAATGGCTTCCTCCCAGGGCCATGCCCCATCCCTCCGCCAAGTTTGGCACAAATCAGTTCAGTAGTTTTTGCGTAATCCTGCTGACGAACACACAAACAAACAAAGAGACACGGGCGATTACATAACCTGCTAGACAGAGAGAATGAGATTTTCATCATTTCAAACTTTGAGGTTGTATGCCTCCACCAACCAGTCAAGTTGCAGTTTAAATCCATGTCTGTGCAGGCTCATAATATCTGTAGAAAAGACTTTGAAGGAATTCATTAAAAGGTGTTAAGTGTATCTTGTCATAATTAAGGTATGACTTCTTGAGTTATGGGCAAAAACGTGTGTTGTGGGGTCTTGACCTTTGACCTTTGACCACCAAACGCTCATCAGTTCGTCCTCGAGTCCAAGTGAACGCTTGTGCCGAATTTGAAGAACTTCCCTCCAGGCGCTCCTGAGATATCGTGTTCATGAGAATGGGACTGAGAGCCTGAAAACATTACGTCCCCGGTCATGACTGTCTCCAGCACGGAGGCATAAAACCGTTGCAGAGGGGCTCGTCGTCAATGTCTGTGCGCTGCGGGGGTTGTGAGCGCCGCCACGGGGGCTATGTTTTCACCGGTGGCTGTAATTTGGTTTGTGTGTTCGTCAGCAGGATTACGCAAAAAGTAATGAACCGATTTGCACCAACCTTGGTAGAGGGATGGGGCATGGCCCGCGGGGGGCCCATTACGTTTTGGCGCAGATCCGGTTTCATGGACGGTTCCAGGAATTTTATTTCAATTTTAATAATTTAATGTCACCACTAGCAGATTATTTTATTTATTACAAAGAAGTACAGCGTCAAGTCAAGCATCTGCGGATCTGCTCGTGAGAGGGTGTGAAGCCAATGAACCACTCTGAAAATCAGCCTTGACCATCGACTCTTAAATAAGGCAGTTGTCTTCCTTAAAAACTGTCACTAACATATGGTTTCCGTCACAAAGCATTAACTTCCTTTTCCAAACTATGAGGCACCCTCGGAGGACCTCTGACCTAGGGCCTCCATGTAAACACAGCTCTACCTATGTGAACATACACCTCAACTGTGAGTCAGTTCTTACCGTTATCTTTTAAATATGAATTAATTCTTGCCTGGATTTTATACCCAATACTGAATTAACTGAAGAAACACATTTCTCATCAAATGTTAAGGCAAACAACGTTGGCAGAATTTCTGAGGTGTCTTAGGTAGCTTATTAGGCCAGGTCAGACAACGATACCTAGCCACCGATTCTGTTTTTTGCACCTCTTACTGTTATGAAATGGTGATAGATATTGCTGTTAAAGCCTTAACACTGTTACCTGTGAAATTAAGCGAGGGTCCCTATCATCTTTGATGACACCCAGCTGGTCAGGATAGTTAGATACCTGTCAGATCCCCTCCACAGTGACCCCCTCCCTGCTAGAGTCTGCAATTAATCTGTAATGACAGCGTGTTTTTTTTATAGGGAGCAGAAAGGAAAAAAAAGGAGACACAATGGCGAAGGGTAGAAGGAAAGGAGAGGCAGAAGGAAAAAGGGAGATAGGAAGGAAGGACATAAACAGTAAGGGAAAGGGAAACAATGTCAAAAGATGAGTGAATGGGAAAAGCACAGGGAACTGGAGGGGGAAGGAAATCACAAGGAAAAAGGAAGTAGAAAGGCAAAAGTAAAAAGATGGAGAAAGAACAATAGGGAAAAAGGGGGAGGCTATGCATATGACTGAGTGAGAGGGACGCAGGAATAGGGAAAGTAGGAGAGAGAAAGAAGGAGAAACAAGCAAGGAAGGAAGTCAGGAAAGTAAGAGACAAATGAGGGACGGACAGTACGACGGACAAAAGCGGGGCGTGCAAATGTCAGTTGGTCAGAAAGGAGCAAGAGGAGAGTCGGAAGAAATAAAGTGAGACTTGCAAATGGAGGTTCTAGCAGTAGTTAAAGGGCTGCGTAGGTGCTTGAAATAACAGTAATAGCAGTAGTTATATCAGGAATGCAGCCAGAGTTGGAGCAGTACTTGGACGGGAAACTGAGAAAACTCACAGACTCAAAAAGCAGGAGCATTAAAAACCGTTTATTTTGTCAGCAGGCATAACACAGGGCACCAACAGGCGGAATATCTGCAGGTTATAGGCGGGCAAAAATCACAATTACAGGCAGGCGGATTCAGGCCAAACAAAAGGGCTACAATGCTACGACTAAGAGACACAAAAGGAACAGTGTAAAACAACTAGGCTACTGTGCAGATCTAGAGTGTGAACACTTTGGATAAGAGGGTAGTGAGGATCGTGTCAGCAGGCAGGTGTGAGGTCAGGTTACTGGCAAAGGCAGGAACACAACCAGGACAGCTGGTGGGCAGGAGAAGAGGAGCAGGGTCTGAAATGAGGGCAGATGTTACTGGACAGATAAACCAGATGAATTCTGTTCCTCTCTCAAATGTTGATAATTGTGAGGGTGAAGTATTGACAGAGAGCTTTTCATAAAAATATCTTCATATATAGATCAAATGAAGAACAAGCACACTAATGGACGAATTGTGGTTCTAAGACAGGCCACAGTAAAGGCTTTGCCAAAAATGAGGAAAATGACCTTGGAAGAAGCAGTGAGACAGGTTAGATGTGACCAGTTAGAGGGAAGGTAAGAGAACAACACTCATTTTTATTTGAGGAAGAATTCGAAGATTAAATGAACCAAATTAAATAAATGAAGATGTGATTGTATTTCAAAAGGTACAAATAACTTTTCTGCTTTTGGTTTGACGGGAGAAGGGAGATTGTGGCAGCCGCAAACGAAATGGAGAAGCATGGACTTGGAAACTGAATTTGTAGCCATGTTGTTTTTGGCAGTACTGTAAAACTGAAAATGCTATTTTCTTGCATTTTCACTAACAGATTAAAGGTTTCACAAATCTGAAACTGTGTTTTAAAGAGTCTTTGGCTTGTCTGGGATTACATATTATGTCGTCGAGATTTATTATTAAGTGTAGTGGTTTTTGATTTAGACCTGGTCCAATGTGGTGTGTGTGTGTGTGTGTGAAGGGGGGTCTCCCTTTCTTTCATAAATAAAGTTTTCACAAATTTGAAAGTGGGTTTCAAACGTAATAGTATCAACTACAGTGTTAAATACCCTTTCAAAACTGTAAGAGGTGCAAAAAACATAGAAAGTCGTTCAGTGTTGAAGGTAAAGTTTCCCTTAATTTTCCCCTTAACTGCTGCATCAGAAGCGAACTCCAGCGTTGTGGCCAGTACCATGTACGACAGTAGTGTGAACAGCAGGGCTGCAACTAATTATTATTTGATTATTGATTAGTCATAATGCAATAGTCTAGTCAAAGAAATGTCAAAAAATGCCCATTACAACTTTGCAGAGCTGAACATGACGTCTTCAGACGTTGTGACTGAAACGAGTAATCGTTGGTTCATCCTTTGAAGATGAAACGCATCTCTTCAAACTGATACATGCGACCTGCGTGTCTTCTGTGCTGCCAATGAACTCTTCCTGAAGAGAAACACCTTTGAATAACTTTTTTTTTTTTTTTATTTACTCTTATTTTATATTTACTCTTGTTAAATCTGTTTTTAGAGAGGTGTTGATTCAACTGTGTGATCTTTTTTGGAAGGCGTAGTCTGTTCTGCAATTGTATTGAGTTTCATATATATATATATATATATATTTATTTCATCTTCGATCATTGTTTCTCCCATTTACATCTACGTATTAGAATCACTTCAGTATTATTGACCTCTCAAACTCCAAATACAATACTGTCTTTGTATGGCTGCAATACAAAATAAAAAAAGAATAAAAATGCGGGTTCAGACATTTGTAAACATAATACAATTTATTAAGTTTTTTTTTTTTTATAAATTTTTAAATTTGACATATGTTGCCCAGCTTTTTACATAATACAGTTAGATCTAAATGCAGCCCAATATTTACAGGCTATATACAACTTAGACTTTCTCCATAGGGAAAACAAACAAGTATATTGTTGCTTCTTCAAGTATTTGAACCCCTTTAACTTTTACACATTTTGCTTTGCTACAATATGATTTCATAATGCATTTGTTCAGGATCATTTGCATAAACACTGAAGGTGAACAAAGGGTTGCTTTATCTTTGTACTTAAGAGCTTTGGAGAAAAAAAAAAAGTCCTCGCTGTAATCATATTGCATCAGAACAAAATACAAAAATTAAGGGGAGAATACTTTCCAAAGTGGCCGAATGTGATATCAACATGGGAGGAGGTCTGTGTAGTCATTACCCCATATACACAGCACTGTACATGGTCCCAGGGAGGAGAAAAAAAAAAAACTATTATAAAAGTTACACTGAACAGAAGAAGTTATTCTCCAGATGAAACAAGCAACAGCAAATCTTAAAAAACACAGTCAGTTTTAAATGTTACACTTTACATACACATGATGCTTCAATATAGTAATCGCATTTTCTTTAAAAACAAAAGGGCTAAACTTCTGGTGAGTGAGCTACTCTGTATCCTTTCACAGGTCAGTACATTCAGATTAAATTAGAGCCCAGCATGTTGCTGTTCCAGCAAGTGCTATGCTAAACTGTAGGTTTACTGCTCATTGAGACTAACAGAAATTCATTTTCACAGTGCTAGCTTTGGAAAAGGATGGTATTTGGAAAAAAAAAACAAAGAAAAAACCAAAAAAAAAAAACCACACACATTGATTGGATTTGTCAGCTGCTGAAATCGCTTTGTATTGATCGCAACCAAAAGTTATGGATGACAGAGCTTCAGCCCTGCACCAAACAAATCTTAAATTCCTACTGCAACTTGTCCAAGTTCGCAGAGCACAACAGACGGCACTGCTACGAGTCCTCACTTTCAAAATATTAACTACATTAACACAGCCATGGCATGCATTGACAGCATGCAAACACACATCCTACTACCATTTGTTCTACAAGACAGCATAGAAAAACATTTTACTGTATTTCATGGACCTTTTTGAGGTTTTCACATTCAAAATCTCAAAGCACTCAACTCAGACCGAGTTTTTATCTCCGACACGTTTAGTATTTCAACACACCACCGTCTGCTGTGGCATTTACATGTAGGGGCCATGTAGATGTAGAAACTGATCCTATTTGGCAAAAATATTTTTAAAATATATTAGCAGCTGTGACAAAACAAAAACCTTATCCTAAAACACTAACTTGTACTTGTGCTCAGTGTACAGTCGCTAGTATGTCTGCAGGACAAATACTACAGATAAGTAACAGATTGATTGTCCTTTAATACCAACGCTAAAAACCAAACCCTGATAAAACTGCATGTTTTCTTACTTTAAGTGGCCGTTGTTTCAATCACATCGATAAGCAATATACTTCATTGTAGGACTTTTTTTCATCGTCACAGGGATAATAGTATTACAATAAACCCATACAGCCAGCAGGTGGAGCTACTGCTGCCGGTGTCATCACTGAGGACTGCAGCTCCTGTGCAGGAGGTAGTTCAGGCCATGATTTAGCTCCAGCCCTGCAGCATGTGCCTCTGCTAGAGAGGAGGGGCTCTATGAAATCACATTCCCAATGTGCTGGCTATGGCTGGTCCAGCACTCTGATCTTACAGTGTCACAGCTGTCAAAAGCCGATGTAGCCTCTCCAGTACATGATCCGCTATTGGTTAATCCACAGCAGCCGAAGTGATATGAGGGAGTCTAGCCATCAACCAACATAAACAGTCTCACAGGACGCTGTCATGGACACTGTACTAGCAGTGCAGGATTTCCCAATATGAAGCTGTTTCTGTAAAGCTCATGTGAAAATGACTACTGCTCCTTCATCTTCAATAACAAATGTCAAGTGAGGGTCTAAAACTGCAGATCTGCCCACCGTGTACTGCCACACACACACACTCACACTCGACATGACGACTATCAACCAACATGCAGCCTGGCATATCCCAATTTCCGGATCAAGATTTCAGGACTCTGTGGTAGTACTGAACGGGGTTTGCAGTTTGTTTTAGGAATGTTCCCGGTTGCGTTTCAACAGCTGTAATGCTTAATGTACTGTAATGTACTCTGTGGAGCAGCGAGGTGTTCGGCAGCTCCCCTGCCGTCGCTCTGGGCTTGTCGATGACCTGGTCTGAGGCCTGTGGTTCTCCCCTGCCGTCAGACATATTTGTCTGCAGCCCGGTGGTCCCGTTGGCAGTGTTCAGGCCAGTTTCAGAGTGCTGATGGGGAAGGAGGGCATGGTCACCATTGTCACGGGGTTGAGCACCGTCTGACCTACCAGCTGCGGGTGATGAGCCACCATTTGGGTGCTCACTGCTGTCTGCTTGCCAATGATGGTGGCAGCTGGTTGGCTAGGTGTGGTGCCGTTCATCTGGGGGTGGGCGTGGTTTAATGTGTGGGTGATGTGACCAACCACAGCTGGCTGTGTGACAGCCACTGGTTGGGGATAGAGGGCAGGTAGATGTTGGCTCAAGTGTGCCACCGGGTGAACGGTAATGTGGCCGATGGGCTGGTGGCTGGGGGCTAACTGGACAGAGCTGGTGGTGGTGGAGGGAGCCAGGTGGGCAATGTGTTTGGGGCCCCCTCCCTGGATGACGTGGTTGACTGCTTGGATGACTGAGGGATGGGAGACTGAAGCATGGGCAATAACTGTGGGGTGTAAGCTGGGTGTGGTCACCATCTGTGTCTGGGTGGGAATCAAGGGCTGACTGGGAGTGCTGGATGTCGCTGCTGTGAGTGCAGGTGGAGCTGAAGGCTTGGACACTGGCTGTGGAGGAGTCACTGGCAGCGGCTGAGGCTGGTGCAGACGGGCTTTGTGCTGGATGGAGATGTGTTGAGTGATGAAGGAGGTAGTGGTGGTGGGGGGTGTCAGGGTTGGGGTCTGAGCGGGTGTTGCAGTCTTGTGCAGCTCGGGTTTCACAGTTTGAGGCACGGTGGGTAAGGCAGTCTGTGCTCTCGGTGCAGTCTCTTCATCTAGGTCATCGTCCATAATGTCTTCACCCTCTGCAACAACAGATGAGAGAATTAACTCAATTACTAGATGCAATGTGATTTCGCACCTAGATTTTAAAAAAATAAATAAAGAAAAAAAATAAATTGTTTGGCGCTGTTTTTTTGTTTGCCAGTCAAAAACTATTACAAATTTACACAGGAATGACATTACCTTAAATATATTCTTGATATTTCTATAGGGGCCAGACTGCAGAAGTCCCTCCCTGACTGTCAGCCTACCTGAGGCAGTAGAGGTCGAGGCCTGGTCCTCTTCAGGCTGCACTGTCTGTCGGAGGACGCGGTCGATCTCAATCACATCCATCCACTGGCTCAGCTCATTCTTCAGCTCTGCTAATCGCTGCTGCGTGGCTATCTTCTCTCTGGCCAATCGCTCCATGTCGTGCTCATACTCCTTCTCTTTCCGCTTCAACGTCTGAAAGGAGAAAGGAGAAAAAGATGTTAAAACTCTGAAGTCACTGGTTTGTAAAATCATGAACTGAGTGACTTCACGATACTGTGAGGTGACACCGATAAATGTACACCAAGTTAACGGTTTATTAGGTTCACATGTACAATGTCATGCAATAATCCAATACAACAGCCCCACAATAAATTCTGTCTTTGTGAAGCTGTGCTCTTGTTGACACCGTCAGAGAGGTGTTGACGGAATTCCAGCGATATACTGGTTTATGTGCTCCTTGTGAAGTATGTCAACGCAGTTGGACAAATCACCAGAGGCGCTTTTGAATATAATGGATTGGACTACAACCTCAAAATGTAGCATTGAGTTGACAAAGACCACAAAGACAGGGTTTTTTGCAGAGCTGCAGGGCTACATTAGGTGTGACATGTGTTGATAAAACACCCCCACTAATTTACAACACCTCAGCACTCGTACTTTACTTGAATATAAATCCATCTCATGCTACCTTCTACGTCTTTTTCACTACATTTCAGAGGGAAATATTGTACTTCTTATACCACTGCATTTATGTGATCATTTAAGTTACTGTGATATTGCAGAGTCAGATTATTACAAAATATAAATCGACAAATAAATGATGTAATATCACATATTAAGCCCCCTGAATTATAAAAAGCAGTTAAAAATCAGCTCCACCTTTAACAGCTGCAACATTTTTGATGCATATGCAGTAATTCATCAAATTACAATTCAGTACTAAAATATACACTCAGTTGTCAATTTATTAGGTACACCTAGCTAAAACTAATGTGGTCTAATACAACAGTCCTACAATCAATCCTCCTTCATGAAGGTTGTAACGTTCAGTTTGTGTTAAAATAGTTTCAAACAGATGTTGATTCAACGTTATGGATGCATCCATTTTGGATGCTGCAGTTTGTTATGCTGTTGAATTGTTGTGTGTTAAATGGGCAGTATTTTCTATTACTTCGTCCACCCCATTTTATAATCAGTGAGGATGTAATGCAATACAGTTCAACAGCATCGCAAACCACAGCCTCCAGATCAATCAAAGTTGAATCAACACCTCTCTAAAACAGTTTAAACTAAAACTGAACATTATAACCTTCAGGAAGGAGGACTGTGATCCATATCTATCCATTATCCATTACTGTACTGTACTAATTGTATGAACTATATCCATTACATTGTACTCCATCTTTTTTGTTGGATTATTTGAACAATAACATGATTTAAAGGGCTCCACTGCAAAAACAGTATCATCATCCTCCTCACATAGACACGTAATTTCAGAAAATTAAACATTAAGCTTTAGTCAGCCACTAAAGGAAGAGTGAGTTTGTTTCATTACTTCATCTATAAAATCATGTTAATTCACTGTGGTTCCTGTGTGTTTACTGCTCAACAACAAAAGGCACATCACCTCCAATAAGCCTCTGAAAAAGCCTGTGCAAAACCCATACTGATTAATCGGGAATTTGTCCGACAAGTAATGATTTAAAAATAAACCTAAGACCAGTGCCTGTGTGCAGGGAGCAAAATAACAGAGCTAGAGAAGCATGAGGGAGGGGGGAGGAATCCAGTATGGAAAGTAAGAGGTGCTTCCTGGCAGTCGCTCTCTTTGACCCATTTCCCTCAACCCGTCAGCTGACACAAGGCAAAACCAAACAAACTGAGCTGGACTTCCCTGTACACAGCAACAGGAGGAAAAGTTTAAAGTATGAAAATTCAAAAAAAGTCAAGAATTATGTATATACAGACCAACACTAAGCACCTAAAATACTCACTATGCAGACTTCTTATTTCTAAATAAACATCTGAGGGAAAACCAACAGGATAGAGTTATGTTGTTACGGATTAGTGCTTTGAAATCAAACACTTCATATAATTTACTGTCAACTTCTGCTTGGTCAAACTATCCAGCACACTCTCTGGCCTCAGTGAGAGACGTTCAGGGACATGACAGTGTGAAATGTGTGACCGGCAACCTGATGATTCAGGATCATAAAACCCTGAAGGGTGGACTTCCTGTTAGTGCTCATTCCACTCTGTGTGTGTGTGCTTTTTTTCATATCCCGGTGGGGACTTAAAGCTGACTACACACTAACTCATGGGGACTCATGTCACTTGTGGGGACAAAATTGAGGTCCCCGCCGGTCAAGACTGTTTTTGTAGGGTTGAGGCTTGGTTTTAGGGTTCAGGTTAGAATTAGGGTAAGGTTTAAAGTTAGGCATTTAGTTATGATGGTTAAGGTTAGGGTAAGGGGCTCGGGAATGCATTATGTCAATGAGTTGCCCCCACGGGGATGGTGAAACGTGTGTGTGTGTGTGTGTGTGTGTGTGTTAGTGAGAGTTTGAGAGAGAGAGAGAAAATATGAATGTGAGAATATGAGTCTGAGACAGAGGTATCCCTGTGTGGATTTAGGCTTACCGTATGTTTAAGTGTGAGCAAGATTGCTGGTGGCATGGTCTGTGCGTGCATCTAAGGTACAATACACACGCACAAAAATAGTAATGGGGGACAAAAGGCAGGCCTTGTGTAATTCGGCACCTGTCTCTAGTCCTTATCCAGGATTACAAATGCACGGGCCAAGCGGTCTGTACTTGGGCTGCGTACCACTGTGGGTGCTCACGAACACAAGCATGCAGGTCGCACTAACATCAGCGATAATAGAAAAAAGAAAATTCTGCAAGACGTCTAAGATGTTACTTACAGTTTTCAGGTGAATGGCCAAACCCGTTGTAGATTTGTGATATGCCTGTTTCCTTTGGCATATCTGGCACTGGACTTTTGGGGCTCATCTTCGCAAATTTGGAAGTTATTCCAGATGCTTGACTTTTTCAACATCTTCCTAGCGTAGTTGTAACTTGTACGCCTGTCTGTGGTCACGTGTCACTGCCCAGGTGTCTGTGCTAGGAACATTAGACGCACAAAACTGTGACTAAGATTAAATGTCCTTGTCTGAAAATAACTAATAATTATTGTTGATGCATAGTGAATAATGTTGGATTACTATTTCTTATTTCATGGGCTATTTGGGATTTTTGTGGTAATGCATATATAATAATAATAATAATAATAATAATAATAATAATAATAATAACTTTTGTAACTAATAATAATAATAATAATAATAATAATAATAATAAACTTTTGTAACTAATAATAATAATAATAATAATAATAATAATAACTAAAAAAAAACCCTGCAGCATTCGAATACTGATTTGGACGTCGATTACTAGCTTTGAGGCCGTTGGGTCAGCCCAGGAAATTATAGGCCAATACTGATAGATATTTGTTTAAAAAAAATACAGTATCGCTTAACAGTTTTGATGTGTATCCCTCAGATTTTGTTTTCTTTTTGTGACCAAGATACATACTGAGCAGGACATTTTACAGCTGAAAAATCCCATAGTCAGTGCTCTCACGTGGACAAACTATTTGTACAAGTGAACTACTTCCAAATTACCTCCAACTTAGTTTGGCATGTCAGTACTGCAATTTCTTGTTACCTCTTGGCTGACATATACAAAGTTACCGATATCTGTAATGAGCTAATATCAACCCAGCAGCTTTATCGGTTTTGCTCTACTTTAAATGCTTACATCCAAATAGGGACCAACACCAAATGAGAATCAAAATGGTCTTCACTCAGTGCAGTTAAAAAGATGAATATTGAGGAAACACTGCCACGTCATTACTCACTGGTCAAGTTAAACACAAATATTCAAGCATCCTCGACACTGTCATTCAAACAATAAAGACACTAATTGTTAAGGGGCTTTTTAAGCATGGTACTCCAATACTGTAGATATGCACTCATTTTACAGTTTAATGAACAACACAAATCATAGACATATACTCCACTGATTAATGAACAACATTTGTTCCTTACCACGCACTTATAAACATCTGGACATAGATGTATAACTCAGGACTAGTCATCAACAGTGCCTCTCTGTCAACTAGAAGAGCTGAGAATACCCATATTTCAGTCTGAACACGCTAACAGTGTTGTCGGTCTCAACACATGATGTACTGAAATGCCCCCATCTTTGGTTGTCATGGAAACAGCTGAAAAACCCCTGAGGTTTCCTCAGTAACCTAAAAGACCACGCACACCTTCATGTGCCAAAAGGTGCCATTTAGTTTTCCCTGGCATTGTTTCAACATGTAAAGATTTAACACTCAATCTTGGTGTAATCATGAAATTTACTATTCACATGCATGGAGAGTAGACTTTCTGACATATATACTAAGCACCTATCTCAAAAAGATTTTCAGCAGGGCAGAAGGAAATGATATAAAGAGTGTACAAAATGTGACACGTCAACCAAAAGACTGGCTGCCTCCCTTTTACCCTAATGTATTAACAGGCAGCTGTACATGAGTGGCGCCACAACTGTGCGTGCCACAAACTATGACTCATGGAGAGAGAAAACGAGACAGGAGAGAAATGCTCCACAAACACCAAGACCCACTGAACTCTCCCTGTTACAGTGCTGATGGTGGACAGAACAAACACCAAGCTTGTCTCTTTAGAAACAGCGATCAGAGAGCAGAGATCAACCATGTACACCTGATAACCAAGTCTGTAGCAGATGGATCTCACATGACTTCATCACCCTCTTAATCAAGTCACCAGGCCGGTAGGACGTGCCAAGTACCTTTTGTTTCTTCGCACATGGCCGCACCCACTGAGCCTCCAAAACTCCACCTTCCACAGAGACAAGGCAACACCACGGCCTTGTCTGTGTGTGTGAAAATCTAGATCAGTACAGGGATAGGCTGCATTGTGTGTGAGCGAGTGTCTGTGCTTGCATGTGTAAGGTAAACACTGCTCAAGCGCTGTCACAAGCAATGCGAGTGCCGAGCACATGGCCCCACAGAGAACGGGAGAGGGAGGGTGGCAGATAGCGGGGGATTGAAAGAGTGCAATACAAGCTGTACTCACTGACTCACTTTTGCAGCAGCCAGAACAGACGGCACAAGGCTGGGTTTTCTTAAAGGGCCAGGAGCTCAGGAGGCCACGTTGTGGACACGCTGCTCAGCCTGCCTGACTGATCAGACTTCTGCACGGAAGTCTTGTGACAGTGTGGTAACCATAAACCCTTGTCTTACCATGCCTTCAGGCTGGAACAGAAAGCTTCACGTGGTGTCTGACTTCAACAATAAAAGTCTTGTCTGTGGAAAAAATACCTACTTTTGCAAATCATTCCTTGTGTGCAACCTTGTGCTGCTCATAACTGACCTGATTACTTCATCTTGACTAAGAACTAACTGGCTGATAGTCTGGACCATGCTGCAATACAGTCAAAGATTATTGTTAGACTGCTCTGAGGTAACTCTGACAAAGACAACAAATCTGCACGACAACTAATATAGCTGAGTTGTGGTTCTCATGTCATGTCATGTAGGTGTTCATAATGCAAAAAAAAGAACAACAGAGCAGGAAACAACCCTGCTGATTAAGATATTTTTCTTTTTCCACTGAAAATCATCATTTTCCGAGAGGATGATGCTATACATAGTTACGTACCACAGGAAATGTTATGGTCAATTGTCTGGTTTGACTGTGGTGTTGACTCAAAACCAGAAAGGAAGAAACTGAGTTTAACTGAGACTTTCATAAACCTAAGTGAGCTGAGACCTTAAAAAAAACCTTGAAATATTCAAGAAAAGGGACCTCGACTGCCAAGGAAGACTGATTATTTTTAATGTTCAAGGCTGAGTGAACACTAAAATGTCAAAGCAATCAGTGCAGCTATGTTTTAAGGCTAGGCTTCAAAGGAAATATGCCATTATGTGCACAATGAAATGTCATTAACCAACAGTGTAGGAAATATTAAAACAGACATCCCCTCTTTTTCTAATCTTATCTGTCGTCAGTTTCCCCACTAGATGGCACAACATGCTTCAGACTGGCATTTGGGGACAAGCAATGGAGGAACAAGTTCAGTCAGCTTTGAGGGGGAAATGAAGCGCGAGCGGAGTAAAATGAGCCTTGTGTTTACCGCTCCATGTTCCCTCCCTGTTGCTGAAAGCTAAACCCGGTGGTACGACGAGTCCTGCCTGTTGCAGTGCTGGGCGGGGGCCCTGCACGGGAGGGGGGGTGACGTCACGCGGTTCGGGCTAGCCATGTGCTTGCTGCTCATGTGGCCTTAAAAGCTCAGAGAGGCAAGATGGAAGGAGGGAGGGAGGGCGAGTAAAGGAGAGGCGCTGTAATGCATCAGGAATTATTTTACAGCCCCAGCTTTTGCAGTGCCACTACAGGCTCAGGGGAAAGCCTTTAGAAAAGAGATGTAATACATTTAAAGTAAAAAACCCACACCGATGTGTCGCTCTGTTAATTTAAAAACTCAGACACGGCAAGGAAACAATATAATCTGTATGCATGCATTCTGGTCAAAGTTAGTTGCTGAGTCACTTGCGCTTGAAATGAAATGAGGAAGTGGAACTTGAACTACATAGCAGTTGGCCCAGATAGTCACTCTTTGTGGGAAACTGAAAATTCAGCCACAAAGGCCACTACTACCGAGGTACTCATTTTCAAATTAAAACTAGAGATAACAGGCAAGATAAATCAAATGAAATGTGATGCTGAGCCCAAAGCCTCTTATTTGAACCTCTCCTCAACTGAGTATTTTTGTGTGCATGCTGCTTCTTTGCTGCCAGCCCAGAGGAGGGCAAGGACAGGGGCGGGGAGAGAGGTGAATGCAGGCAGGAAAACGTGTCTGTACAAGCCATGTCAATATGTCACTGTGTACACGGTTTGTTTGTTTGTTTGTTTGTTTGCTTGCTTGTTTGTTTGTTTTTGTGGTTTCCCATCACTTAAAGTTCCTTTCGCCTTTTACTCCACCCAAAACAAAACAACACCAGCCTGGCCAGTGAAAAAAGGCCACCTTGTGACCGTGGGAGCAACAAAACTGTTCTGACCTACAATAGATAAACGGTTATAGCACCTGTCTTTGCTAAGAATTTAGCTTAAATTGCTGCACAGTTGTCTCAGCTCTGCTTCAGGAGCTCAGTTTTTGTCAGCATGTATCAACTAACATATTTGAAAAGGCACATTAACTACTGTATCCCTTGTCCGTCTCAACTGTTGATAGGAGATAAAGGGAGAATGATCAGCCTGCCAGTCGAACACAACACCCTGAACACCGTGTTGCTTAATCACACAGAGAGGGGCCAGAGGGAGGGAGATTGGGTGACGAGCTGTGCACCCACGCTGTCCTAGTTTCCCTCAGTATCCACGCGCAGAGAGGAATAACCAGATTGCTTCTACTCAGAGCATCAGATCAGCAGCACACTGTCCTCTGCAACATTGACATGAGTAAATCTCCACCACAGTTGTATCATTTTAATAATTACAGCACAAATACACACAAACATATGGTAGCCATTCTTAAACTGCAACACCCAATGCCAGCTTGGACCCATGGGTGAACTTGTGTCTCAGATTTAAAACTGCCACTCCACAGGATCTTTCTATTGGAGAAGGAAAAAAAAGAAAAAAAAAGACCCACAGTAAACACTATGACGTGCTAAGCAGCACAGTCACAGTCTGAAAGATTTAAACTAGGCCAGTGGTGGATCTTTGCACTACCTGTTTACAACCAGGATGCTCTCCCACTGAGTGCCTGACTCAAGCATATGGTGAGTCATTTGTGGACATGACAGACATTCCCAATATTAAACAGAGTCACTTAACAGTGGCACAATTAGGAAGTGTTCACAGTTCCTCAGTAAATTAGGATCTTAACACAGAAACACAAAAGGCCGAAACTGCTACAAAAAGCAGAATGGGACTAAAGCTGAAATATTCCCCAAACATTTTAATTCAAATCTCACCGTCTGTAGTGTGACTTTTGGTAGTAAATACTTATTAGGGACATTTTTTTTCCTGAAACTTAGATTTAAAAAAGTGGGGGTTGTCCTATATTTTAGGGCTACTCTTTTACAGAGTGCAGCCTTATTAGGTTGCTAGGCTAGTGAGTGTCTTTGAGTCCATCGATAGTGAGTCTTTCGGAGTTAATCAGCCTGAAAAAAATTGTTTTGTTAGTCCAGTTTAACCCGCAAGACCTTCTGAAGACTGGTGTAACATGTTCTGCGGCCGAGGAAAAAAAATTGGTAATGAGTGAAAATTAGTTCTTAGTGTCTCCCGATAGCTTTACTGCAGAAATCAACCAGGGAGAAAATCTATCAAATAGCCAAGAATTACGTCTTTCACACATGATGAACTCAAAAAGACTTAAGTATGACAAATGTTAACAGTCAGAGAAATAATTATGCGAGAGGAATGAGAGTGAGAGGAATCAGGTTGCTACAGAAACTCAGTTAGCTGACTAGTGGCCACTGGGAATGTGAGCTGTCTAGAGACGTCCAACTGAACAAAGATTTTGGTAAACAGCCAAATGCAGCCAAATGCGGTTGCATTGTCAGTTGAGAATGAGAAAAATTGCAGATCAAATCCATTCAGTATAAGTTTTGTTTAACCAATGTGCAATGGCGCACAGTGCGCTCACTAACAAAAATGTGAAGGATTACTTCACATAGCGCGTGACATAGCACTCACTTCATCAGTGAGTATATTTGTTTCGCCTCTCTTATAGCTAGTGTCTGAGTTACTGTGAAAAACAATAATGGTCAAAATGATGTAAAAATTATGCCATAGATTTCCGCATGCTCCTAGACTGATGGGACAACCAATTTGGCATCTCTGGCCTGGCTCTCACATGGTTAAAGTCTTACTTATCTGAAAGAACACAGTGCATTTCCTAAAATACTACTGCATCAATATTTTCTGATTTGAAATATGGAGTACCCCAGGGCTCTGTTCTTGGCCTTCTGCAATTCTCTCTCTCTATATTTCACCTCTTTGCCAAATTACATGCAGTCTTTTCATTCGGACTCTCGCTGTTCGACCCTCGGCCATACTGGCAACTCTCTCGTGGCTGTTGGTGTCTCTTTCCAGATGTTTTGGAAAATAAGGAACAGTTTAACTGATAATGGAAATAATTAGTAGTTTCAGCTCTATAAATAACCATGGCTTGGGGGAAAAATGCGTAAATTACTATCTTGTCAAATTGTTTTGATAATTATAGTGGTGATCACGCTTATACTACAAAAGGAGCATACTTTTGTTGTGAACTGAATGGCACACATGGAAAGGTGTGCCTGCAGAGGGAAATTCCAACCTCGTGCTCACAATACTGACGACTCTTCTAGGGATAGTAGAGGAGAGAAAAACTTCGAAAAAAGTCGCTAAAGGGTTTTGACAGGTCAGTAAATCTGCAACAAAGGTGCTAAGTAGGCAACACTTCTTGTAAGCACCCCGCTGATGACATATTAGAAACTGTTTATGCCAATTAATTTTGAAAGAGCAGCTTCCATTGGGGAAACTCCAGCACTCGGCCGGACAATTAATGGCGTAACTTCATCACTCAGTCAGCGACAGGCATTTGCCCTGCTGTTGCGGTCCAGCCAAAAAAAAAAAAAAAAAATCAGAGCTATTGATTAGGATGAAAAGCCCTGATATGACCTTAATGGTGAAATATTTTATAGCCTTGCAACAGTCAGCTTTATCAGACATCCCACTACATTTTAAAATCCCTCACAAAGTTTACACATTTAGCGGTAAGACTTAGTCAAAATCAACCCCCAGACACCAGCAGCTTACCTGAATGTATCTCAGCGCACTTCTCAGCACACTCAGATTGGAGGTTTTCTTCTCGTCGATGTTGGGGATGTTCTTTTTCAGCGTCTCAAAGCACTCCTTCAAGTGTGCTCGTCTGACAGATACAAAACACAGAAGGGACTTGAGATGGCAGAAATGGTAGAGCCACACTGGGCATTATTTTAATGACAAATGATTACACAACAAAATTTTCAGTTGGTGTTCTCGACTAAAAAACATCAAGCATAGCATTAAAATTAAAGTGTTAGATACAAACAAAGGCATCAGTTTTGGAGTAATCTATAGAACAAAAGCCACTGGGGAAAAAACAAACTATCATTCAAATATAACAATACATATAACCTCAGATCTGTCTCTTTTTAAGGAGGCCCTGTGGTAGACAGGTTAAACCCACCTGTTTTTCTCAAGCTTGTTATGCACTTCTCTTGTGCCTGCCCTGTAAGAGCACAGATATGAGCACAGTAAGAATTTGGTGTCCAAAAGGGCAGTGTGACAAGAATAATAAAAATCAACCAAGGAAGGGTTTTCTTGCTTTACTGCTAGCAGAAACTGTGGTGACAATACTCAGTCATAGATGTCCATAACCAAATTAAAGTTGAATTTATCATCTAGGCTGAATAATGATACTCTCACATGCATGTAAATTATACTCTAAAAAGGAAGGTCTCAGTTTAGTGCCTAGAAATAATTTTATTAATAATTTTAGTCTTTTAGGATTGAAATACCAATAATGTAACAGCTACACAAATTCTCAATTTTGCTTGTGCGTTTAGGTGTTTTAGGGGGCTACAAGCCGAAAGTACATCTGGACTTCTCGTAATTACTTTTGACATTTTAAAGGTTGATATTGATTGACAAAACTAAACAGATTGATTAAAACCAATACTCAGCTGCAGCCCTATTTCAGTTATAATGTAAAAAAGTTAACAGGTTTAGGCTTACCCTCCAGGCCTCTTCTTGTTGTCCAGCTGGCGCCCATCATCAGGAGGACTCCCACGGCTAATGGGGCCATTCTGTAGAGGAGCCTGCTGGAGCACAGGGCCCGACTGTGGGAGTAAGGCATGTTGCTGTGAGGGTGACACGATGGAGCTGGGATAGCGTTGGACCAGCTGCTGGTGTGTCTGCGGCTGTAGTTTAGTGTTAGTTTGGGCGATGAGCTGTGGTTGGTGGTGGTTCTGTATCGGCTGATTGTGGCTGGCAGTCAGCACAGAAGTCGGGTGGTCAAGTTTGGGCTGTGGAGAGCGTGGCTGAGCAGCAGCACTCTGCTCATGGGGGGAATGAGGGTCTCTCCTTGGGGAGGCCAGTGGAGGAGCAGCTGGAGGGGAGAGCGTGGCAACAGGCAGAGTGGGTGAGCCTGTAGGGTTGGGTGTGACCACAGGGATGGGGATGACAGTAATGGGGATGATGGGGGGAGGCAGAGAGGTTGGTATGGGGGCCGGGCGGCGCTCAGTGCGGAGCTCCTCTGCTTTAGAAACATTGTTGATGTGGACTGTTGAGTCATAGTTCACGTCAGAGTGCCTCTGCCCTGTCAGCTGCTCCAGACGAAGCTTTTCCTTTAGTTCATCCTCTGAGGAAGAAAACAATACAGGTTAACAGAACAAATACCACAGTCTCCTCTTGTACACACTTCAGCTGCTATAAACATTATATATTGATATTAGATATATTATATCTGAATAACCTTTAGGCTTATTGTATGTAATAATAACAACAACACTTGGTTAAGTCATTCAGGAGAGTATATGAAAGGCATAAAATGACAACTGACAAAAAAGCTGACAACAAAAAACCATTAAAAAAAATTTAATAAATCATAAAACACACAATCCAAGGCCTTCTACCTGCCACATTAGTCCTGATTGTCCTGGTTATAGTAAAGTAGAGTAACAGCCACAGGTATCTCCACACATGGCAGCAACAGAAAATTTTGAACTTCAAAACTCATGTAACATGACATCACTGAAAGGTTTGTGTTTATCAACCAAGCAGTAATGCCAAATAAATGATTCAACAAAGGACAAAGATCTTAAAGCAACAGCAATGACTGCTCAATTATTAGGCGATAGCTTATACTTCTCCGTACATTTGCATATGATGACTGTGAGTGATCAAGTATTGACCAAAAGCATTAGCAGAATTTCGTATGGGCAAACAGGGGAATATCAATGTCTCCATTTGTGGGGACGGAAGCACTGTCTAGCATTTACTTTTGTAAAAGGTGTCCGAAAGCATTTTACCTTTGTGAAAAGTAAAATGAAAAGACATTTGGGAGGTCGACTGTTACTGGAGATCACTTCTGAATCTATATTAGTTAGTAACCCCAAATTGATGTTTTGAAAAAAAAAAAAAAAATTAAAAAAAAATTATATTATATATATATATATATATATATATATATATATATATATATATATATATATATATATATATATATATATATATATATATATATATTTAAAAAAAAAATAAAAAATAAAAAAAATAATAATAATAATCTCATTTGGTGCCCAATAAATGCAACAAACAATGGGACTTGCCTGGACAGACTGCAGAAAAACTGACATGCTCAGTAATTTATGCATTTTACAGTATTTGGCAATAATAGCGGAGTTGAAATCAAAGAGCATTGTAGTACTATCTATTCATATTCAAGACACCCCCTACATAATGTATGGATGCAGGAGGAAGGGGCTGTCTTGTTGCTATGGTAGCTGTGATGTTCAGAGTTAGAGATGTCAGATACAAGTAGCTGTCATTAACACCATCATGAAGGAGACCAGGGTCACTGCAGCACTACACACAGTGGTGTCTTCCCTGCAGACTCACTGCCAGTGAATCTGCACCTAATCAGGAGGTTTGTTACAAGCCACTGAAAACATTAACATATCAGTGTTGAGGATTATAATTAAAAGAAACTAGGTTCCCAAAAAGCGACACAATGGAAATATCAATACTATAAAGATAATGACAAAGGATCCTTTGTCGACACTGTATCATCATTTTACAACAGTTACAATGCAAACTGAACATTATAGCCTTCATAAGGGTAGGATTTAATGCAGGACTGTTGATTTGGTGTTCCTAATAAACTGGCAACCGAGCCTACAATATTATGTCTGCCTCTGTAATCAATTAGTTAGACTTAAAGCAGGTTAAATATTTGGGTTATTAAACAATATTTTTGCCTTGAAAATTACAATAAATGTTTTTTGAGCTTTACATAAATCAGTTCTTCATACTAATCATTTGGTTTAAGGTAAACCTTTTGCAAAAATAGCATAGTAAGTTCCCTATTACAAAACAAAAAGCTGCCATTTCGTTATGTGAAGGAGAGCTATATATTCAATTTTTTTTTTTGGGTAATATGAAACTATTTGTATGGAAAGTGTCACAACTTTCATGAAGATGTTTGTCACTGTTAAAAAAAAAAGTGAAAGAGGGAACAGATATTTCCAGCTCTAAATAGCTCTGGAGAACATTTTATTGGTATCAGATTAAACAGGCCAGTATGTCACTTCTTGCTGTGTATAAATTTTATCTTACACTGAAAAAAAGTATTTTCATATATTATAATATTGTCTTCAAATAAAAAAAAATAAAAAAGAACAAGATGTACTGGTTACTGTGCAAGCAAGCTTTCATAAGATGTTGCATTCCTTGTAATGAGAGACTGATCATTTAGTATCGTAGTTCTGACACACACTAGACTGAGGGGTCCTTTCCTTAAGCAAAAAACCTATGAAAAACTTGGAAAAACAAGGGTTTTCTATAGACATTATATAACTGCAGCAGCACATAGAGAAACACTGGCCTACTTTCCTCCACACATTGACCTGCTCTACAGTAGCAGAGCTGGTTAAGGAGGGGGAGGGAGAGAGGAGGCCTCTGCTCTCCCAATGCAGCAAGGTGGGAGGAGCCGGGAGAGGGGAAAGAGGTAGGAGCTCCCACTCTGACCCTGTTCTGAATATCACATCAATATTGGCTTTCAGACATAGGTCTCCTATATGTACAATTTCTCTTACAACTGTTTAAACATCAGGTGACCTTTACAGAGAGAGAAACAATGCTTGTGCAAGTTTCGCACAAGCCTACACATTACAGGAAATAATAGTATAACGTACAAGGTGATATTGTTTACAGCATCATGACTAAGCTGTCGTGGTACCTTGTCTTTAGCATGGAGGGGGAGAAGTTCCCCAAACTCTGCGTTGAGCCAATTTCAAGCCTTTTACAAAAGTAATTCGGGCTATGTAACTTAAAATCAGTTGTCTGGGTCATATCTGCAGGGACACAAGAATCTCCATGGTCCACGTGCAGCATATACAGCTTCAGTTCCTTGTAACAGGGTCACGTTAGGCACACAAGCACGTCATAATCTTGTGTTTGACTTTACCGGTAATATAGCTGCTTTTATTCCAATCTGAGCCACGAACAAAGTGTTACAAAACATTGCAAGGGCCCTAGTAGGCAGGTGGGTCCTTTTCAAACATGAAGGCAACGTGTAGGTTCGGTATTTACTGCAAAATTTACTGTTTACAATCCATGTGTGAAAGAGGCCTAATGTGTCCATGGCTTTCGAAACTCTAATAACAGAAGGAAGGTTGAAGGATATGTTCCACTGTCACAAATATGTCTGATGTAACAGATATCAGGTTTTTTTTTTTTTTTTTTTGAATCAGCTTACTCACAAAGCAAAAGTACCATTTAATTCCAGAGAACCTGTTTTAGTAAAGTTTTTTCCTAATGCTCATTTTTTCCTAATACTAACGTCTGAATATGTGTATTTGTGAGGGTAATAGTTATACATATGGTAATTATGGTGGATGCAATATAGAAGAACAGAGCTTCCATTATTACGTAAAATTACTTGAGCAGGAGGGTCATATTCTGCTCACACGATCTGTAGATCGCTCCTAATGTGAGTCTACTATCCATACTTAACACACCACATGCAATATATGATATGCATATAATTGCAAATTATAGGCCATTTTCTTTGGGTGACTATTAGCATCCAAACACAGACCATAGCTGTACCCCCAATTCCATACTACATACTAATTTTTAAAAGAACTGCATGAAGTGTGATAACACTAGAAAAGCAAACTCAAAGACTGCATGCATCCTAAAAACACTTGATTTTTGAGTGTGCTGCTGATGTGCACTATTGTCCAACAATGCAGTGCATTATAGAAATGGAGGACCTTTTAACAGCTGCAAAAAAGAAAATAAATTGTGGATGTTAATAAAACAGCTACAGGAAATCTCTTGGTGTAGTTTAATCAGCAGTCCCATTTTGATTGACATCAAACAACTCATGAATAGCTTCATTTTCTTTTAATACAAAACTGTACAGCAGGCAAATAGCAGCCTTACAACAAAAATATTTACATCAAATTTACCGCCGGTTCCAATTTAAGTAACAGGTTAATAGGAAACAGGTTCATTTAAATCACAATAAACATGATCAATTTAAAATCCTTTAATAATCGAAATTTGCATTTCCAATCATAAGTAGTCAGCAGACTGATAGACACGGTGTGCCGATAAAAATATATTACTAAGTCAACAATGAATGGTCAATGTCAACGTTTAATGAGTGTGCATAACCAAACCATTAAATCAAGTCTCGTAGTACAACACAAAGCAAACATTTGTGTTTAATGCGTCATTTTATTACCAAGAATAAAATTGAAAATCTTACAATGCTGAGAAAACTGGCATGAGTTGAACTTAATTGCTGAACTTTTTTGTATATTAATTAAATATTGAAATTGATACTGTTAATATAGAAAGGGAATAATGGGAAAGGGTGCTTTTTAAATGTTTTGGTTAATGAGCTTTTTGTTGTCTGTGTCTAGTTCGTAACAAAAACTGCACTTTTTTTTTTCCAGAAAATTAGAGCGGGAGAGCACGCACAGTAGCGAGTCATCTTCCTCATAGACAATCTTTGGGAGGGGTTGCCCGGCACGCACGTGGTGAAATGGGCGCCCCCCCCCCCCCACCACCACCACCACCAAAGTTGTTAACGTGTGGGGGCGTGGTTGGAGGCCACACGTCATCGACAGACACTCAAAGCTCTCCACGAGCGTCTGAAAGGCCATGGAGTTTGTTCGATTTATTTATTTTTTATTTTTTATTTTACGAGACACAGACGAGCGGGCTGAGACACGTAGGTTCACGGTGGTTTTTTTCGGCTCACAAACCAGCTAACACCTCTGGGCAGCGGGCGTCTTGGAGGAGCGGGGCAGGGGGAGCCTGAAAGCCCCAGTCACTTGATCCCACGGCGGACGATGTCAGGTCATTATGTAAAGCAAGCCTGCCCCCCCCCCCCTTCGCGCGCCACCGCCCTTTACACCCCCCCTCGTTTTGGTTATATGGTGTTAAGCGTTTCCTAGCAGTGCGTGCAGCGGGTCATAAATACAGTGACGGGCGAGAGCAGAAAGGGGACATGATCTGACAACTTCACGGTGACGCCGCCGCTGCCGCCGCTGCACATTAACAATCCTGTCTGTGCGGCCGATTTCAATGCAGTGACTCTTGAGACCGATGCAGCCCGTGTATGTTTAAATAGCTATTGGGGGACAGCTGTGATTTAACTTTTGACCCGTGCCGACCAAAGCAAGAGTCGACAGAACTCTGCAACGCGCCTGCACACCAAAACCGAATATGAAAGTAAAACCGAAATGTTGCTTGTTTACCGAAACACTTCCCCCTCAGTAGTGGTAGTTATATTTTCATTTAAAAGCAACAGACCGGTCCAATTAGTTCATGAATGGGGCTGATAGATCAACGATAAATACTGTCTTTGGCTCAGAAAATACATCTTTAATAGACACATTTTGCTGAATTACTGAGCGAGGAACTATTAATATCTCCAAGTTACCACAGTAGGAAAAACATAAACTATATTTAATTGTAATAAAATACCAACTTACCACGTGCTTTCTGTTGTTGCTGGGCTTGCAATTCCAAAAACTTGGCTGCTTCCAGGAGCGTTTCGATGCTCATTTCTGTCCAGTTCGAAAAACTGTCTTAGTTTTTTTTTTTTTAAAGGGGAAAGGCGAAAGAACAAATGCAATACGCGCCCGCGTAGCACAGGGAGAGGTCCCCAGTCTAAAGCTGGAGAAAAAGGCTAATCGGACACCCCCTCAATTGAAACTCTACCACTTACGTAGAGGAGTTACAAACAAGATGGCGCTCAAAGTAGTAGGAACAAATAAGGTTTGTGAATCACGCAGCATTTGTAACCGCCCACAGACAGACGACACACTCCCTCCCAGCGACAAAACACGGAGCACGGTTGGGATGGGATTCACCCAGTCATGAGCTGCGGGGCTGAGTCACGTCCCACACGGTTTTAGGAAACTCGTGTCACACTCGCCGGGCCCGCTGTAAGGTGGTTAGAGAAAGTCTGACAAAATGTCGCCAAAGAAGCCGACCTGCTCCCATTGCTGCTTGTCATGTGTCGCTTAGCAACCGCTTCAGTCCAGCCCCTGAGCTTAACCGACATGACAGCACAGACACGGCCAGTGACGGTTTATAATCACGGTTTACGGCTTTTCTTTTTCTTCCTTTTCTTTTCTTTTCTTCTTCTTTTTTCCCCCCCCCACAACTAACATTTTCAGTTCACACCCTGGTTTTCGTCACACTTGTGAAAACCCTGCCACGTCATGCCTGCTAAGTGGTTTATTCGTGAAAATTCACTCTCACGGCTATTTTCTCCCGAACAGGCTTGAAGCGTGATGGAAATACAGCACTCGTTGCCCTTTGACCCATCCAAATGGAAAACCAAACGCGACACCGTTGTCTCCGTAATTTACAAGTAACCACGACTGCAGCAAATCTACATCTCATTAACGTGCTTGTTCGACCGCCAATCAGCGTGAAGAACAACAAGGTATGGCGCCGGCACACATGGATACAAGCGATGCAGTGTGTTGTACCGCGTATCCCGCGTCCTAGCTGCGGAGGCAAGCGCATATTACGACACAGATTACAATGCGGAGACATCGGAAAGAGTCAAGGCTCAAAACGAAACCAAGTTGCGAGAGGGGAGACGGTGCTGACCTGCGTTCTTCTCTGTTTGCACTGTGACCTTTTTAAACCTTCAACCAATGACAAAAAAAAAAAAAAGGAAGGGATTCAAGTTGAGTAAGCAGCAAAAAAAAAATACAAGCACACAGGCAGTAGTGGAAGGTAACTAAGCACGTTTAGTCAAGTGCTGCACTGAATTACAATTTTGAGGTACCTCACTTAGGTACTTCTATTTTCTGGTACTGTAATTAGTTGTACTCGACTATATTTCAAAGGGAAAATGTTGCACTTTGAACTCAACTGAATTTATCTGACAACTCTAGTAACCTTACACATTCAGATTAACAATCCAAAATAAAATTAAACAAATAAATTATAATTAATAGGTTAAGGATAAAACTGTATTGATCCCCAGGGGTATCCATTATAATCCACTGTATATTGTACAGTGTTCTGAAATGGGCCATTTTGCATAACGAGTACTTTTACATTGAATACTTAAATAAGTTTTAGCATCAAAATAAACTACGGACGCGATTTTTACTTGTAACAGAGTATTTTTACACTTTTCTGAGTACTTATTTCAGCACTGCACATAGGGCAACAAATTAAGAATATTAATGCCACTTCACAAACATTTATAAAAGTAGGATGTTCTAAAACACAGATTTATTTTGAGGGGAAATACAGTAATTAGATAAGTAAGAAATATTCGATTTATTCATGTAATTACTCCTATTACATTCCAGTCATGGTCCAAGAGTAGCCAGACTGATTTGTAAGCTCTGGGTTTACCTATGGATCAACTCCTCTTCATGTGTAAATGTGAAAAAATAACTATTAAGCCAGGTGTATATTTTCTTAAACAATTTTGAAAGTGCACATCATTATCAGTTGCCTAATGTGACAAAAGGACAAAGTGCCTGTTTTTAATGCGGCTGTTGCTCTACTTTCCCCAGCTCTCACATGACTCTCTCACACACACACGCGCACACACACAGGCTGGTCGAGTCAAAGTCCTGGCACAACCCAGGGGCAGGTCAATACAACCGGGAACTGTGTTTTCGCCTGCGACACTCCCACAGTGAACATGCACGTACGTATGCATGGCCCTGGATATTTAGGTCTCTCTTCCTGTTATTCACTCAGCTCTGAAGTGTTTTGGCTACAACAGAGTAATAATAGCAGCTACGATACCGTAGGTTGTCCAAGCACAGGAAAGGCTGAGGGCCTCCAGGAACATCCTGAATTACGCAGAGGCCTGGCGACTGCCAAGCCAAAGCCATTCACACATACAATGTCTAAAACGCAGCAATTAAAGGATTTAATCGTCATTCAACAGGCCATGACAGGAATTGTCCTTTATAGAAGAAGCACAAACACTGTCCTCTTGTGGCCATTTAAAGGCACTCCATCGTCTTTAAAACACACAACATACTAAAAATTCTTGACTGTGTATAAAAAAAAAACCATGACGTGGCAAACATGTTATAAAAATGTACATTTATTACAAATGTTTTGACAGCTTTGAGGACAAAATACCAGTGTATTTTGTCCTATGTACTAACTTAAAAGCTAAACTAACAAGTAGAAGGAAATCCTAAATGAATTAATGGCAACACGTAATTGTAATTTTCTACTGGTAAAAAACTTACAGTAGTCAAACTGGAATCAGCATTTTCCAAACTTCTCAAAAGCTGCGTACAGTTATAAACAGAAAAATCATTTTAACTGTCCAAAAAGAAACTTCCCAACAGACAGGCTCTCAGCACTAATCTCTAAAAATAACGTTTGCTAAAATTTACTTGCTGTCGTTTCACCCCTGAATATCCTTTATTCTTTCTGATCACTTAGGACTTTGCAATAGACTTTAAAAGTGTATTCTTCAGGTAAGTGCACAGTTGATTCATCAGGTCTTTGTTCTGACCCTCGACCCAGTGCATCTCAATCACCACATCACTCTCCTCCAGCATTACATTCAGCAGACACTTAAATAGGAAGTGGTCCACCACACCGGGACTCAGGGGTCGCTTTGAGGGCGGTTCACTTGCTGCGGCAGGTGTTTTCTTTGGGCCTGAAGACTCCATGTCCACATCTTCACCAGTTACATCTTCTGAGACCTCTTTTGGTTCTCCAGTTGTGTTCTGTGTTACATCTTTACTTGGGTCATTTGAAGAGAAGCCATTGCCCGTCTCCTCTTCAGGCTGCTGTTCAGCTAGCTCCTGTGCAGATGTGGTTTTGTTTTGAGCGCAATCCCCCGGGGTGTTGCTGTTTTGTGTGGAGGCGGGCTGGTTTTGGGAGGGTGGGGTCGCGGCAGGAGCAGCTGAGGCCACAGCGGTTTGAGAGCTGGTTCCAGCACAGTGAGGTGCTCTGGGAAGCTCTCGCAACTGACGCTTCTGTTCACGTCGTTTCTGTCGACCGTGGATCCATGTGTTCTCCACAGCTGTCAGAAAGAGACTCTGCTCCTGCTTTCTGCAGGGGACACGTTTGTGCAGCACCTGTCACGCAAGAAGATTAAAAAGACATATGTTGAGGTAACAGGAGAGAGTGCGATTTACCAAGCTGATCACTTACTTTTACTGAATTAATTTAATTCTGTTAAATAAAGGGGACGAACAGAGGTATTCCCCATGTAGGGAGGGCAAAATTCAACACCAGTGCAATTTGGGACCAAACACACCACATATAAGAGTCTGAGCAACAGATCATTGAGTATGAAGGCTTATAACACGGCACAGCAATTTATAATACTCTGAGACAGGATGTTACAACTCTGGAAGGCTTACCCTCAGGTCAGTGAGTGTCCTCTCCAGCAGAGCGGCTATGCTGTCCACAGGGCTGCAGGCAGTACAGCCGATCGCCAAGGCTTTGACCTGGAGCTCCTTCAGCCCTGCCTCTGGAAGTGTGAACGACAGGGGTTTCCGTGACTTCTCCAGTTTACGCTTCTTACTGGGTGGAGACTGAGGGAGAACCGGAGAGAATGAAACAATCGATACCAGAGATTATTCTGGACATGTTAAACAAAATACAGAGCATACAAATTAAATGTGTTTTCTTATTAAAAGTATATTTTAATGGCGAAACAGAGCGGCAGAGAGTCAGACCGATAAATATGGGTAAGTGGTTGAGGCTCGTCAATGCCATGGATACCTGTGATATCATAGTCAATAACATTATTTTATAATAATTGGCACATGAGGAATTCTGAAATATTAAGATAAATTAGTTAAAATTACACGACAATAGAAGTGAATTTTTTTTCAGCCAAAGAAACACAGTATTACTTTCTTTAGATTCAATATCAGAGGAACATTTCCAGCTCTTTAGTTGTTATTCTTATCCAACTGTTTGTTTCTCCTTCTCCCACTTTACTTATATGATATGTTTTATACAATCTTGTGCACATTGTTATTCTCACTCTCTTTATCTCTTTATTCTCAGACTCTTTATCTAGTCTGTTCTGTTATTCTGTTCTTGTGGTCTTCGTTTTCAGACGACGACATCAGAGGCTGGAAATTACTTGAGTGATAGCAGTAGTCCAAAAAATACTACATCAAGAGCGAGGCCACCAGCAGGGGGCAGCGAAGGGTGGTGGTTTACACACTAAAAGCTGTGTCATGTCTATTTGGCAAATTTTAAAGTCTGTGATGAGAGAAAGTGTCTGTTTATAACCAGCATGATTAATAAAGAGACACCTGAACAAAATTCAATTATTCCTGTAACTTAAAAGTGAAAATCGCTAAACCAAAGAACCCATACTACTCATGATATCACAGAGAGTCATCTGTGAAAATGAAACTAAAAACTAAACGAATACTCAAACATCAACCTTGGTAACCTCATTTTGCTGTGGTTTTACCTCCATACCGTGGGTGACACGAAATATTCACAAACTCACAACCTGTGTGGCATTTCGCTGAGTTTTGTCTCCCCTTTAAAAAAAACGCAGCTGTCAGTCTCATATCCTTTTGTTTGAACCCACGACTGATCACCTCGGGTCTGCTCCTCGTGCATTATCTTGTATTTCTGCCATAGCTCATAAAGGGTCATGAGTTTACACTGACACAAAGATATACAAAAAAGTACACACACTCACGCGCGCGCGCGCACACACACACACACGGATAAAACAGCAAACTTTAGACATTAGGTATATGCAAAGAAATAATGCAAAGAAGACAAGTTCATATTCATTTTTAAACAACACAATACTCATGTTTTAACTAAGGAAGAGTTCAGACATCAATATTTGGTGGAATAACCCTGATTTTCAATCACAGCTTTCATGCGTCTTGGCATGTTCTCCACCAGTCTTTCACATTGTTGTTGGGAGACTTTATGCCACTCCTGGTGCACACATTCAAGCAGCTCAGCTTTGTTTGATGGCTTGTGACCATCCATCTTCCTCTTGATCACATTCCAGAGGTATTCAATGGGGTTCAGGTCTTTAGATTGGGCTGGCCATGACAGGGTCTTGATCTGGCTGTCATACATGTAGAGATGCTGATTTCAGAAAAATTTGCAGTGGTCTCTTAATTTTTTCCAGAGCTGTATTACACTGTGTGAGTGAGGAACAGGCAGTAAGTCACTTTTTAAGTGTAAAAGTCAGAGGGGAACAAAAAAATAGTGACAATGACTGAGCTATATTTGGATGGCTGAAGCGAGAGAGAATTCAGCACAGGTTGCAGGAGATGAGTTGTATCTCACAGATGTGTCTAAGTAGAGACTTTTCTTTAAATCTCCAACTTTTTGAGCACCTCTCTCTAAGTGACATACTACTATCAATAACTTTAGACCCAATGACGAGCAGGGGATGGACACATTGTGGTAACCAGCAGTAACGTGTCAACTTAAATCATTCCCTATACCTCTAATTCACAGTCTAATTAGTATGTTTTCAAATTCTAAACAGCTTAGTATCCTAAACTCACGGCTATATATAGTTTATCACTTTATTTCCACTGCTGAACTCTGTTACATTTACAGTAGCTACAATCCATAATTGTTTTATTATCTTATGAGATACAGTGTAAAACAAATGAGAAAGGAGAGTAGTATGCATGAGGGAAATGGCATCAGATGTGATATGCAGTGTTTTAAAAACCCTGGCAAAACAATTTGCCGACCATGAACCGCAAAGTCCTCAGTGTGAGTGTGGCTCGGAACGGCTCGCTCGGCTGCACACCTGAATGTGTGACAGGAGGAGAACACAACTTGAATAAAAATGAGAAAACTCCTGCATACTGCGCCTCCTTTACTGCTGGAATACTTATTAACTTGCAACGTTTCGACCCGTTCGACCTTCATCAGGTATGTGGACAAGCATGACAACAGTTCCATATATACACACAAAGAAGCTGCCTCAATTATCCAGTCAGAAGACCACAGATATTAGTTCAACTTGAGCGGACACAGACACACACACCTGCACGCACGCACACACACACATTTTGCCCTCCAGTATCTAACCTTGATGGTGTGTGATTTTTCTCATTTTGTGTTTCTCTACAAAGGCTTAAAATATCCAAAAATACTTAGAAAAAAAAATCATGAGCTAGTGTTAATGATTACTCATTATATACACAGGACTGTGCAAAGGTTGTAGGCGCTGTTTCATGATTATCCAGCATTCGGCCAATGTAGGAAGAATGGGAAGAACAGGAAAAATACCCCTCGTTTGACTTGGGAGTCTTCATGCATTATTACAAGATGTTTAGTCACAACAGCCTAAATTAAATTCTTTTGTTGTTCCAAGTATTTGTAGCAGTTTGTTACCAAGTGAAACCAGATACAAAAGCTGTGTATAGCTCCTTTAAAATGAGCTGACTCAATTGTATTAGTGATAATGTTGGTTTTTATTTTGATGTACTTCCAGTGATGGCGCATTTTCAGCCATTCTGCCAACACTTTGTTGATATGTCTTTAGTTCATTTCACTGAGTGAGAGAAATGGGTGGTGTCAGAAATTCTCAACATCTCCAATTTGGAATTACAAGTCAGAGGCTGACGTGAGTGGTTTTTCCCACTCAGCTGCTCTTAATCACTGTTTAAACGGTGTGACATGAAGGCGGCATTACATTCTTAGCCATCATTCAGCACCATCAGGGAGGCGTCTGATTGGTCCCAAATTCACTCTCATGACAACAAGCCCAAACACACAGCCAGAGTCCCAAAGAACTATCTTTAGAGACAAGAAGAACAAGGACTCCTGCAACAGCTGGTCTGGTCCCAACAGAGACCTGATCTAAACGGACCCAGTCTGGCATTGCACGAAGAGACAGAAGACACTGAGACAGCCTGAATCAACAGAAGAACTGTGACGAGTTTCAGTTGCTATCACCACGGTGCACTGTGCACAAAAAGCTTTCCTCTCTTTTTCAACTATTCTAATGATGAAAGTAGTTCACTGTTAACTGAGATATAGATCATTACTCCTTATGAGCTGACACTTAAAGCTGGGATGAGTTATCTGTGTTGCATCAACAGTTGCATAGATGCTCGCTTATAGAAATCAACACTAGATGGATGTTCATTACACACCACAAGAGGGCGCTCAAACCATGTGAGCTGCACCCGAGCCTGCAATGAATTAAACACCGTTCCTTATCTCTAATCCCCTCTAATGTCACGCTATAATGGCGGTGGAGGTCGTTACCCAGCCGTGTCTGAATACAGCAGACGCTCTGCAGCGATCGTCCGCTACACCTCCACTGCAGCCAATATTTCAAAAGCTGCTCTCGCACGTCACTGCAGGCTGACTGAAAGAAGGGAGACAGCGGGGGGGGGGTCCTGCAGCAGCAGCACTGTACAGTGACAGAGCAGACAGCATGGCCGACTGACCTACAAACAGCAGAGGGAAGGAGCAGACTGTGACCTTCACACTGCTGCACTGATCTGGAGACAACTTTTGATTACTCATTCATGTCATTGCACCGGACTATAAATTTGTAGTCTTTTTTATTACAGTTTATGATATGTAGTTGTTTTCTCTTTCTCTAGTGGCTCTAAGAGTAATAGAGGAATCTGGAATACAGTATAATAAATAAATCCACATATATTCCCTGGATCTGCCTCATTATCATTGGAAAAAAGCTAAATTTTTCAGTAAAAGGTTTTTTAAGGCTTGATCATCTATTGATTTTTAGTTGAAATTATGGTTCTAGTAAATGTATGTTTAGAGGAGCTGGACATATTTAATCAATGGGCTGACAACTTACGCTGCCTTGTCTGGCTGCTTGTTAGAGGTTCTTTTATTTCTTATTGTTTCTCACAGACGCGGCTCCCCCATTTTCTCCACGCCCCACAAGCCCTGCAGCTCAAAGTAGAAGGAAAGGAAATCAATAAAATCCATCAAGCCAAACCTGTCTGTTTGTACCGAGCATCCTTGACACAAATTCTTTGATTAATATACCGGTATATAAACACAGACAAACACACACAGTCAACATGGACTGACACAAACACAGATTCAAAGACAAAGAGCATGAGACCTACACACCTCTCCACTGAATTACATACTCTTCTGACTCTGCTGCTCTTTCACTCCATTATTAATCCCACTTACCCACTCTCTACTCACTGCATGTTCTCTCTCTCACACACACACACACACACACACACACACACAATATGGGTAGATGGCAACCTCACAATAAAAGCTCAGTCCAATTTTGAAAACTAGGCACTGTAAAGGACCTTCAAGTCCAGCAAGAGCTGTCCTCTCCAGATATAATGTCATTCAGTCATCTATCTTGACCTGATAGTGCATTTGCGCGCACACTCTAGCAAGAAAATGTTGCTGATTACACCTTCAGGCAAATGCTGTAAATCATATTCTGATCACCCCCTCTCCTCCCAACCCCCATTTTCCCTTTTGTCAAGTCCCAAATCCCCCTGCATGGACTCGTGAACTCTGGACCCTCTTGAACCTCCCCCTGCCAGAGGCCTGTATGAGCAACAACAATAACAAGAACCTGCCTCAGGGCTCAGATAAAGCCTGGCAGTCTTACGCAGTCTATTCTGTCTACTAGTCTTTTTATTCTGTCTGTGTGTGCACATCTCTATCCTCCTCTTTTGTCAGTATTTAATGGATTTATTTACCTGCTTCTAGTTTTCTTTCACTGTGATCCATCCTCTGCATCCTTACTTTTTGGTAATGAGAAGCCAGAATAAAAAGAGATTTTTTTAATTCAACCTTTAAAACAATAGTTCAACATTTTGAGAAATAGGGTTTTTTTGGTTTTTTTTGCGCTGTCTTGTCTGTACAGTAAACATACAGCCACAGCCAGCAGCTGGACAGCTTAGCTTAGCATAAAGACTGTCAACAGGAGGAAACAGCCTGGCTCTGTCCAAACGTAACAAAGTCTGCTTACCAGCTCCTATGAAGCTCACTAATTAAAACGTTATATCTCATTTGTTTAATCTGTAAAAAAAAAAAGGAGATAGAAAGAAAACCATTACATGGTGTTTTTAATCCCCACAATAACTGAAGTTTAAACAAACATGATATAACCTATAGTGAGGTTTATAGGTGCTGGTAGGCAGATTTATTTTACCCTTTGAGCAGAACCAGGCTATCTTAATGCTAAGCTAAGATAAGCTAACTGGCCGTGGCTTCATATTTAGCATACAGATATAAGCATAAACCTAACTCTTGGCAGGAAAGCAAATAAGTGTCTTTCCCAAAATGTCAAACTATTCATTTAAAAGTACAACACAATGTTGATTTTCCTCTGAACACGCCAGAAAAAGCTATGTTCTAGTTATGTTTTAGTGCTAATGTCACATTTCCAGATTTGAACAGCCAGTAAAAAGTCGTTTAAAAAGTATTAAAAATGGGTACAAGCAATTTTCTTTAAAAAAAAGAATGCAATGTTTATTATTTCCTGCATTAATTTGAAAACTGATTAATTTAAGTCTATTTATGTCAAAGATCATTCTGAAGAAACCTTCCTGGATGAGATTTAGGTCAACCTTGTGAATCCAGAGGTTTAGATTGGTTTATTAACTGTATACTTTGTTTAAGTGTCCCCTGTGGAGGAAAACTTCTCACCTGTCTGTTTAAATAAACAAACAAGAGGGAGGAATATTGGAGAAATAAAAGAGACAGAGAAGTAATGGTAGTAATAGTAGTTTGCAGGCTGACCTGGTAATAAGCGTGTTAAGTAGGTCACAGCTGCATGCATGTCACATATGTTATAGTCTATATGTAACGTTAATGAGCCCCCCTATGCACATACATTAAAGCAGACGACCATAGGAGCACATGCATGCTGACAGAATTAGGTAGTCAACCTTGCTAGGAATTACACATGCAGGAACTTCTGTCATGTAAACAGACAGAAACATACACACACACACACACACACACACACACACACACACACACACACACACACACACACACACACACACACACACACACAGAGTAAACACGTGCTCGAGAGGTCTGCCTGGTAATGATGGCAAGCAGCTCCCGAGCATAAATGACGGTGTATCTGCATGAAAGTGAAGGAAGAGGGGGAGAAAATATAGGCCAATGTTTCTGCTCAACTACTTTCATGCTGAAGAGTCCTAAACACAAACTGTCCTCATTGTACATTCAGCCTCTCCTGCACCTGCTGACCACCTCCACCTTCCTTCATTTGTTTCTTTTCGCGTGAGAAAAGAAACATACACTGCATACACTGTCATGCCCTGGCAACTGCTGCCTGGCTACGGCATATTTAAAATCACATAAACAGCCCCGTTCCATTGGAATAAGCGCTTCTAATGGAATGGGGCAGGGTAACAAGATGCAGTCTGGAGAGGGGCGAGAGGCGGTGCATTATGGAGGCCGTTTTGGAAACAGACGTGCATGTGTGGAGCAGCTCAGGGAGCATATTTACCAATGCTGACGAGATTACCTCCTTGGGCGCTGATCTGTGGTACTATTTTTCAGTACTCAGTAGAATCGAAGCATAACATACCATAAAAGGTACTGAATTTCATTACTCAGCCATAACGACCACAAAACAATCTGTTGAGTCTGCAGCGGGCAGAAGGACTGGAGTTCGCACAGGGAACAGAAATAAAATCTGCAAAGACTTACCGGAACAATCACATCATCATAGAAACTCCAGGCCAGTGCCCACCGCATTGTCCGTCCCTGGCAGAACTCTGTGTGCGTCACTTTTGGAACCTGAGCAAAAAAAAAAAAAAAAAGAAAAGAAAAAGAAACAGACTCAGAAAGGACAGCTGCATGCAGCAGATGATTCCACAAAGGAAACGTTTTATTTCAGAATCTACAATGTTTGGCTGGCCATGTCTGATGTGATGAGCAAAACATTTAATACCATAGGAACTGATCACACATTTAGTCAAAAATGTGATTCCCCTCTTCTACCAATAATTAAATTTTCGTTTCTGACTAAATGGTCGAATCCTGGCAATTCAATGTAAATATAATGTATTATAAAGGCTTGTAAAGCTGCTCGTATGCTTCTTTAGAGGTGCTTGTCGAAAGTGTGTGGTCAAATAGCTTCGGAACCCCCCCCCACACACACACATACACAGAAAATGTGAGCTGTTATCCCTGCAAGAGGCGCTTGGACTGCCTTATGTCGCGCCACGACCAGAACATGTATATTCATAGTACCAGTGCCAGTGCCAGTACAGAGTCAATTTTTTATCCATGAAAACAAGGGAATTTCCGTTGCTCCCGTCCTAATCATCCAAACCAGATTACAAAACATAGGAAATTAATAACTTTAAAATAAAAGCACATAGAAAGTATATTCCATAATAGTAACATCTAACAGCTGGAGCCATTGAACTAATAGGCTGCCTTGAGTGAGGGTTGAGTGATATGCAGAGTGTGTGTGATAAAATGTAAAACAGCTCTACATAACCAAATCATTTTCATCAGTTTAATCTAAAACTTGATCCTAGAAAGTGAATCCTCAACATGCAACAACCTCTGATAGTGTAGAGAGTCCACTGCCACATTTTCTCACTGTGAACTTCGGCTCCATGTCTCTAATTTTGGGCAAGAAAATAAAGAATATGGATCCACGATGTGAACAACACATGCATGTGGTGTGAAAACCCTTGTGCTAACAGAGCACGCTAACAGTCTCTCAGAACTGCTTCAGTAAATAGGAGGAGCGGGGTCACTTAGACAAAAGTCAAAGGTCAAACAGCTCTGTATCTGAGGCAGGTTTTTATAAATTAAAAACACAAAGAGACACAAGGGGACACTGGAGTGAAAATCGAGTAATGGGTGATAAAGGCATTAGCATATTAACTAGGCTGGGTTTACTTTTTAGACACACTTTCAAATGAGCCAACATACTCCTCCCTGGACGTCAGCCAAGGCTGCACTCACTCTGATGAGCAGCGACAGTAGACAGAAACCTCTGGAGGAGATGTGATGGGTGGCAGGTGCGGGGTAATGGGGCGGGGCGGAGGGGGGCCTGGGGTCTCTCTCCGTTTTTCGTTTTGAGCACACGAGGGAAGCGAGGGGCACAGGACCCGAGGCCTGCAGCAGCTGGGAGTCATGTGCTGGGCTATCAGTTAGGCTAATGATGCTAAAGCACGTTAGCTACAGAGTGCCGTGTGAAACGGTCGTGCACTGCAGACAGAAACCGGCGCATTCGTGGCTCCCCTGTGCTCTTTCTGATATGCTTAGCTGGCATATCAGAAAGAGCTGATCTGTTATAGTTCTCTGGGTATCTGGTCCCTCCACAGCAGTGACCTTCTGCTTCTAACATCAATACTCCCCAGAAGAGGTGTTGGTTTGAGATGGGAGGCAAAGATTATTTTAACAAGCCACTACGAAGCCCTGCACAGGGTGGCACAAACAAACTGAGACCAAAAGGCTGTGGCTGCTTTGTAATATACTCATTGAAAGAGTGGATGCAGATGTTTGTTTGCCTTTGTTCTGGGTCTCACTGGCTACTTACCCCTTGCTTCCTCAGCTCCTCTTTCAAAGGTGCCAGGCTGCATTTCTTCCCCAACATGCAGCTGTACCACCTGCGGAAAGAAAGATCCATATTAACCAGCTGTGTGTGACTGCGCCAGCGGCTGACGGCGCGGGCGTGAACTGTCAAGCAGAGATCAAATGGGCCGAGGTGGGCTTAAGGGAGCAGCACAAAGACAAAGTAAGACACGACAGCTGGAAAAACATCCGTGTGGGTACAGTCCACCGCGGAGGAAAAAAATGATTTGACGTGTTCCGGTGGTGGAGGCCTGATCAATAATCTCTGCTGTGCAATAAAGACATGAGGCTTGTCTTGATCAATAAGCAGTAGAGTCCAGCCGGGATAGATGGAGGAACGATAAACACATCAAGGAGTCAGTCTGGAAGAACTGTTAGTCAGTTTCAAAAACCTTGTCTGGGTCTGTTAATTTTTCAGTAAATAAAAGTTCATAATTAGGTCCTTTTTCAATGGATGCAGCTTAAAAACATATAAATAAATTGTGGAAAGTAATTATGTAAAGCACGTGAATATCCATCCAAAGCTGAGGGTGTTAAATTCCACTGGGGTAATCTTTGTTTTGTCACCTTCCCTCTTATGCGTGAGTTTTATTTACTCACTAAAACCTCCCTAAACACTTTCCTTTCACTGTCCAGCTGCCAAAAATCTGGATGAAGGAAGCTCCGAGTTTATTGAAATGTTGATTCACTCATCTGAATCGCCTTTGAAAGTCACAGCAATAAGCTTTTCGAGCAGGAACAAGTAATTTATGTTTTTTTCCCTCTCAGGCTTCATGCTGTACAGGAAGGAGGTTGTGGAGAAACCGCAGACAATACTCAGGCCTGGAAAAAGTACTTACACCTCCTCTGCATGTTTTTTGGATTTTACAATAATGTAGTCTATTTTTTAAATTTTTCTTATTACTGAAATTTTTTAAATGGTTGAAACAATTAGTCACTGTATTTTTTGATCAACAGAAAATTAATCAAAAAACAAAATTGATGGCTGTTTAATCATCTAAACAATTTATGAAGCAAAAGTGTTAAATATTTTGTGATTCCAGCTTCTCAGATGTGATGATCATTTCATTGTAAGTCGAATATTTTGTGAATTGTAGACTGTTCGTCGGACAAAATAAGAAATCTGAAGACCTCACTTTGAGCTCTGGTACATTTTGATGGGCATTTTTCACTCCTTTCTGCCATTTCATAGACAGTTAAATACATTAATCAAGTAAATAATCAACAGATTAAGCAAAATGAAAATAATTGTTATTTGTAGCCCTCGATAATATTTCGATGTCTATCAAAGCTAAAGGACACTGTTCTCTGTAGTTAAGATGCAAATAAAACAAACTCATAATCGAGAACATTATCATTAAGTATCAGGTCTATATCAAGGAAACTAACTATGATTTTAAGGTTAGGTTAGGACATCAATAATGCAGAAATTTCCATTGCATTTCTGTTTTTATTTTTGTCATACCAAACCTATGGCCTTGTACACAGCCACATGCTTAACTGTAATTCGGTACAAAGCTGCAGACACACCCAGCTCGACAAAAATACATCTTAAAAACCATTTAAACTCGTGACTGAGAGTAAGAAAGGGCACTGATATGTAATAAGGTTCGGGAGGTATGAGGATGTCCAGAGGGGTGAAGGGGTGTGGAGAGCAACACGTCAGCCTCAGTGGCCACAATGAAATACAGAACAGCTCTAATATTCCCAGATGTTTCCCACCTTTCGACACAGAGCTGCCCTGAATTCCCTCCTCCACCAGACGGCTTTTTCAAACATCCCAAAGTATGCAGCCGCATTAGCATCCATATTCAATTTACTCTATTCACATGTTTCTGAAGCACAGACATGTGATTACAATCTTATAACCAGAGATTGTAATTTTCATATCAATGGCAGGACAAATGAGGAGTCTTGCCTCATTTTCGAACGGGGGTTTTGGGCATTTGGATCTGTGTTACACTGGGAACTGAGATGGCTCGGCCCTTTCCGACAGTAATTACACTTCAGTGGAAAGAAGACGGAAGGAAAAGCAGGGCGTGGCAGTGGAGCGTCTCAAAGGACCAATCTGAGAGGCTGGCGGTGTTTCCATGGACACCTGGAGGCTCTGGTGCCCCAGCATGCTTGTGGGAGTGACAGCCAGCCCTGGTTGGTTTGGCCCGAGCCTCAAACCTAAATGAGTCTGGGTTCATTCTCACTTTCTCTCTTCACTACATGAGTGTAACACCGAGCCACACAAGAGCAGGCAGGTGTTAACATCAGCGCCTCTCAGGGCCGCTCATCTTTCCACTGAAGCATTATGCAAACACACACCGCTGCATGCTGCATACAACACACACACACACACACAAGCTCACACACACACACACACACACACACACACACACACACACACACACACGCACACGCACACACGCACACACACACACACACACACACACACACACACACACACACCCAAACACAGCTGTTCCCTGTGGGCTCCCGGATACAGCACAGGGTGAGCATGTGCCAAAATCATTAAACCAAATGTGGGTGACAGCTCCATCAATGTGCAGCAACCCATCTGCCCACTTCCCCTCCTGGTGTCTCTCCTTCACTGGTGCTCTCAGTGGCCATTTAAACCTCTCACAGCCTCTCCAGAAAGAGCAAAACTGCAGCGCTTTTTAAACTCCATCTGCCAAATTAAATACTGTATGTGGCTCTGTAGTCCTGAACACTTACAGTTTCTGTATACAATTGGGCTTGATGAATCTGGTTTATATTTGTTTGCAACTAGTGAGAAAAATCACATTTGAGTCAGGGTTAATTGTGAAGGTTAAAGTCCTGCTCTCTCCCCCACCGCAGGCGTTTCTTGAGCTGCAGACTGTCATGAATGATCCTCTTGACAAACTCCAGTTCTCCGCCCTCCGCCATGATCTCCGTCACCCCGCCTGTGTTCACTGAACTGGGAGGAGGTCGGCGTGAGTTCCTGGAGTTTACCCCCTGGTGAGAGCAACAAGACAGACAGAGATTAAGATAAAATCCTATTAGAAGACTGTTACTGTCGTGTAAATAAACAGTGTTTCATGTTGGAGCTGCTCTGGTCAGTGAACAAGTGCTGTGTTTATTCACCATGAGAGAAATGAAGATGTGTTAAGAAATCCAACCTTTCAAAATTGAAATGTTTAAGATTCAAACAGAGCGGCAGTAAATTATTCATGGTGGTGGAACACTTACCTTTGCTTCTAGCTGGTTTGCAAAAAAAGGAGGGTTGCACATGCAAAAGTCGTATATGATCTCTGTCTCTTCTTTCAAGGCATCCATCAGTAAAGTCTTCTGAGGAACTTTGACAACTGGGGAAAGCAAAAAACAATGAGATGAGATGAGGATTGTAAGTTGGATGTTTTTAGTCATCATGACAGCTCTTGGGAAAAACAAAACAAAGGTAAAATGCCCACACAAACTGTGACACACTGTGGGACTCTTTGATGACCAAAAAAAAAATTTCTGGCTGTGTGTGAAATTTAGGACCAAAGTTTCAGAATATGATAGATGCCAACGATCCACATCTACAAAGCAAGCAATAAGAACACGCATGAAACAGAGATGAACAGGTGGCTGATGCAACACAAGGCAGATTTCCATCCGCCTGTTTTTATGCGCATTTTCAATTTGAGCATTGAAAAACCTGAGTGGAAACATCGCAAAAAAGCTTTTACAATTGGCCAAGGTGGAAAAGTTGGTGTATTGATAAAAGCAAAACCAACAATGGAGGCGCAATGGAAGTGCATTTAAATGCGCATTAATTAGCATTTTATTTTAGAGATTTTCTAGAAATCCGATTAAAATTTGCACTTGATTTGGGCGGAAACCTGGCTATTGTACACACTATTTGTTTTGGTTTTGCGGCATTTCAAAACATGACAGTAGCATAGATCAATGATATTGACTGCATTTTTTTCCCTATTCACAGTGTAGCACTACAATACAAAAAGGCACAATTTGAAATACCTCAAAATTGATACAGTACAGCCTAAGGCTACAAATAACAATTTGTTCTATTATCAATTATGCTGGGTCAGTTTAATGTCTTCATGACTCTTCTCTACTTGTTGTACTGCTACTCTACACACTAGGTGAGACAACATAAAAATACCATACTGAAACACAGCTGTTTGAATGTAATGTCCTGAGATACATTGTTCTTCAGGATGAGGGGACCACACTTACCTTTAATGAGGTCAGACAGGTTGTTCTGCTCCACGTTTTTCGTAGCGTAGTCAAAACAGATGTCATCCACCTCTGTGGCGAGGAAATACCAGCCATTCATCGTGGCACCCAGCAAGGGGTAGATACAGGACGCCCCAGTGCCTGAGGAAACGCATACAACACACAGCGTGACAATTATGTATGTATGTATTACTGATGATGAATGGTTATGACTGAGTGATCAGTATAGAAATATTCTGGGCTGTTTGAAGTAAATGATTGTATGAAGGGAAGGTTGTCCCAGAACGTGTGATGGTGTGTTTCTAAAGCATTATCTTTAACTTAGTGGCCATAATTGTCAATAAATGTCAGTTCCAGCAGCTATTACTGAATCATTCACGTCTAACAAGGAGCAAAGGTGCATAATTCAGTCAAGGCTCAAGACAGAGGTGGCATCCGTTAGTGGAAAGAAATGCCCAGTGGTGATCCATCAGGGAGTAGACAGCTTCAATCTGTTTACAGAAAGGTTCAGGGCCAGCAATCAGTGACCTGAGGCTCTATAGAGGACACACACACACACACACACACACACACACACACACACACACACACACACACACACACACACACACACACACACACACACGGCTCTTTCTCTGACAGACAAGATGGCAAACAAACTGTGACATGTGGATGGGGATTTGGTTGGTACGTGCTGGGAACACTGGGAACACTGGGGGTGACTGGGCTCATGTGTACCAGCTGGAAGCATCAACTGACATTTCATGGGCAGCTCTAAGCTGCTGGTAATCACATCAAGAATAAACAAGAACAGGGGTCTCCGACTCAAATTAACTCCGGGCCAATCACTTGAACTCTAAAAAAGGATTTTTTTTTCTTCTTCTTCTCTACACTGAATTTCAACTATATCCAACCCAAAGCTGAGCAACTTGTCTTCTCCTCTCCTATTTCCTGTATCTGCTGTTTATTTAAGTTTAGCTTCTGCTTGAGATCATAATCCTGGAGAACCACAACTCTCTCCTTGAAGATGAGACATGCAGGGGTCAGATTAAACAAATCAAAACAACAAATCAGTAGTGTACCTCCTTTGAAACTTTCTGTGCTCTTTTCTTTGTTTAAGTAGAGACATTTTAGTGACAGGGGGGCCATGGTAAAACAGAGTGCTGCTGGTTTTTGCCATATTGTTTAAAGGAGACCTAGGTTTTAATGAGGAGTAGGAAAGGATGGAGAGAGAGAAAAAAAAAATTTCTTTGGTTCTGCTGCATTGATTTTGATCCTTTTTCTAAACTGTCCATTGGGAGTCAGACTATGTTATAGGACTACAATGTTAAATCTGTGTAGTACTCTTATAAGTTGCACAGTTAGAGCCAGCTTGATAAATGGAGTGCCAATTTTAAGGCTCCGATTTTCTCTGACCTTCAAATAACTTGCAGGCCAGTCACAAATATTACATAACTTAATTTAACATTTAATGATAATGAATATTAAATTACAGAGGAAACCACGGAGGCCAGGACTGAAAGAGTTTAGGAGATCCCTTGGTTACATGAAAAGTAATGTCAGCAAGTTTTGGAGCATCGTCACCACATGATAATGTAAGTGATACCTATCGCACAAACACTGTAAGATGACACGTGTACAGCAAATGACACCAACAGTAGTGGTGGTACCGATGTCGATTCCCCTGCGTGGCTGTTTCTGGCCGTCGATGAGGTCCTCCACCCAGTGGATGTAGTTGAGGCGCAGGGGGACGGTGGGTATGAGGCGCTCCAGAGGGATCTCGATGGTCAAACCAAAGTCCTCCTTCAGCAGGGTGCAGGTCAGCGCTCGTACTGCCTCTGGCTCTTTGAAATTCACACTAGAGGAGAAACAAACATAGATGAACCTGTTCATGTAAACATTTCAATCCTACAGAAGTGTGTCCGTAGCACTGAGTATGGAAAACTGTCAAGTATCAAAGCCTGGGAATGTCTGGTCAGCACCATAATCCTGTTTGCGTGATCAGACATTTTGCCGATTTTATACTATTTCATTTATATTAAAATAAGAAATTTAGTTTAGTTAGTAACTTTTGAGAATTTTGGATTCTTGGGTTTGTAAAATAAATAAATGAATAAATAAATGCAGGTTTAAATGTCACAAAGTGATGTGGCATTATATAAAAAATGTTCAAGTAATATGCAGCCCTGGAGATTCCAGTTTAGAACAGACAGTTTAGGTAATACTCTACTGTTCACCTTTGTTTTTTTTCCTCCAAATAAGTCTGGTTAACATTACCCTGAAGGTTTAAAAGGTTTAAAACCTGCATAACCTGCATCCCGTTTCTTGCTGTTTCTGATCTCCTTGTCTTCTCCCACTAGAGATGGCGCCAAGTTCCCAGATCTCGGCAGTTAACTCGGTGAACTCAATACAACACTAATATTACTGATAGGAATAGTGGCTAAAGCTAGAAAAATAAGTCAGAGGTTGTATGAATTTCCCTTTAAGGATGATTTCAATCTAGTGACTTGCTGATCCTATTGTTTTACCAGCAAGGCGACCTGACAGCAATTTCCCAAACTGCTCTTAATACAGCACTTCATCAAGCTCTGCTACTCCATCGTGGTTCACCACTCTCACACTCTCACTCTCTCACACTCACTCTCACACTCACTCTCACACTCACTCTCACACTCACTCTCACACTCACTCTCACACTCACTCTCTCTCACTCCCTCTCTCACTCCCTCTCTCACTCCCTCTCACTCTCACGAAGGACAACAGGGAGATAAGCAGCCCATCAGTTCACAGTCCCAATAATGACAATGGAATGCACATTTTCAACACTACTGAGACCTCCCACTTTTTATTCCTAAATCTCAGTCCCACTCGTTTGGCTCTCCTGTGTTTTCCCCTCGACATGTTTAATGATTTCAGCTGTCACAAAAGAAGGCCCAAGTGTGGCACACAAAACGAGTGGGTTAGACAGGTATAATTAAAGCTTCCCTGAGCGCTTTCGCACCTTGGCAATTAGACACATCCTAGTGATGGGAGAGTCTGGCACCTCACAGGTTTGGTGTGAGCTTATTCCAGCGGAGGCAGAGATGGAGCTACAACTCTGAGATCCAAAGCAGTCAACCTCTGATTTTTTCTTTTATTTTCAGTTTATGTTTCCTTTCACAAATCAATGAGACATGAACAACTGAAATGTTTTACTCTCTCCACATTCAGTTCCTTCCCAGTGATACTTCACACCAAATCGAAGTGCATCCCAATGTAAATTTTCTGCTTGCTTCCAGGCCTGTGTAATGACCCGAATGAGTGCACCAATAAAAAATTCAGTGAGTGTTCAGACTGGAAACAGTCCTGTGTTAAAAAACAAAAAGTGCGAAAGGCTGTGTTGCCCTAGAAGCCAGAACACTGCACAGTGGTTTATACTATACTATGATTTTACTCTGCAAAGTTAACATGGCGGTAATCGTTTCATCTTTTGTTGCACTGATATCAAGGTAAACAGTAGAAATAAAATGTTCACTAGGGCCGTCACGTTTTTATCATTAAACTAAGCTAATCAATAAAAATGTAGGAGGACGCTAGTGAGCAAAGCCATGCCGATGGGATAATCACAACACCGAAGCATCTGAGGAGCAGTGTGTGGCAGTCTTTAGGCTGCAATACACTGTATGGGTTACGTTTAAATTAGTTTAAACAAACTGTGTTAGTACGTGATTTTAGCCATGGTTTTTCACAAGTTTTTCACGAGTGTGAGGATTTTCCGAGATAAATAAAGTTAAAAGATGTTGGTGTGTTGCATTTGTGTCCTGCTCCATATGTTTTGGCAATGCATATTGTTTTCCTTAGTCTGGACAAACTGAACCAAACTACTGAAAGCAATGTAAATACTGGTGAAGGGGTCTGGTTTGAGGTGCTGACCATTGGCTGCAACATCCCCAGTTCACATCCATCTGGGAACTTATGTTGCATTTCATTTCCTATCTCTCTTTCCCCTTACTTCCTCTCACCTCTAAACTGTCACTGTTTGATAAAATACAATTTTTAGAAAAAAAAAAAAAAAAAAAAAACGCGCAGGTAAACCCAATCTTTCTGATTTTCAATTCTTAAGTAGGACTGATTGCAAAACAGTGGAAAAAACCTGCCCCGTTGTTGAGGTGATTCTGGTCACTGAACTCAGCATTTTCATTCAGGAGTGATAACAAAAACAAACGACCCTCCTACAGCGAGGTGTGAGACAGATACAAATGAGAAGTGCTTTACCTGTAGACATCTGACATCAATCTTACCCAGTGTCTCTTCACCTAATGAACATATTAAGTTTATGGTCATGTTTAATGAGCTACTGAAAGAGTGTGACCTCTCAGAAAAAAACTAACAGCTGGCTCCTCTGAGGACATCCGACACGTTTACAAAACGACTAACCAGGGGATAATCTGCACTTTAACAATGGCGTAAGTTTCGGGGAGGAATCGGGCAGAAGTGATACATCAGTATAACGCTCACACTCAAAATGAAAGCTAGCCTCTCTCATCTGTCCGGCTCTCAGATATTCTGCCCCCTTTCATTTCTCCTCAGAGGCATCATTAGATAAGGATCAATATTCAGAGAGGGAGGCTGCTCAGGCCAGCCGTCTATTTTTAGCCCTTGATGAGCGTGTGTGCACGGTAGTGTATGTGTGTGTGTGCAATGCAGACCAATCGCTCCCATCAGCAGCACTGCGAATGTCTCCATGGCAACCCCACCTACTGAACAGATGAGGAGAGCACGCAAATCCGGCCACGCTGGAGCAATGGCTGATGCCAGACGGAGCGTGAGAGTGCCCGCGATTTACGTCTCTGCTGCCACATAGGTGCACCGCTGCGTGCTTACGACATTAACGTGGCAGACGGGATACAATGTGGGACAAACCTGAGTGAAAAAAAGTTGTGACGAGACAACATATAGTGCACTGTAACGATATTAAAAAGACTGAGGAAAAGAGGCAGGAATCAGGAGTCAATCAGGGCTCAAAACTTGATTCTAGCTTGTGTTCAGGTAAAATACAACTGGACCTGAGCAGAGAGATGTGTACAGTGAGACTCTGCAGGTGAAGAAAGGAAGAGATTTAAGCACTGAGAAGCAGAAAAGTCCTTGTTTCAGGTTCAGATGGATGAAGAGGATGACATCATTAAACCGGAGGGGAGCTAACTGCTGAGACAAACAGCTTGCTCTTATCTCCATGTGACATGATCAGCATGAAAGCGCGCACGCGCACACACACAGGCTCTTTCAATCTCTGTCCACAGAGGGGTGATCTTTAAGTTACATCTACCTCACTCTGAAGATGCTGGGAAAAATGTTGTGCTGATCAGCAGCAACTTCTTCTCTCCTGTCAGATTTTTTTCTTTTAAAAACACTGAATGAAACCCATTACCAAGCAGATTTAACATGTTAAATTTAACAGAGAATATAAGATACAAAATAAGACGAAGAGCTGGGCTGAGGTCAGAAGTCAGAGTTTAGTTGCATGTGCCCCTAAAATATTGAAACAAATAATTAAACAAAAGAGTAGAAAAATTATCTAAATTAAAAACCTCAAGGTGAAAATGTCTGATTTTTGATTGTGGAAATGAAAAGCAAAAATTAATCGTTTAGATTAATCGACTAATCAGTAAAATAGACGATAGACTAATCAATAGAAAAATAGTTGTTAGTGCCAGCCCTAGTGACAAAAGAACAATGTTAAAATAATTTCTGTTTAGGTTTTGGGGGGGAAGTTTAATCATCAGCTGACAACCTTTTAACCAGTGACAAGTTTAGATAATGTGGTCTGTTCATGTCAGCTCAAGAAAGCTAACTGGATCTGCTTACCAGAAACCCTGTGGCCAGCCTCAACACAAGCTCAACTATTGTTCATAATTAACTGGTTTTCAGATAAATGATTTGGAGTACAGTGACGGTTCTACCTGGATATTAAGGGCAGATTTAGTGGATGAAATATGTAAAAATAGTGTCCTACCTAAGGCAGTGACTTTTCCTTATCTCTCTCCCATCACATTGTAAAAAAAAAAAAAAGTATGTTAATGGCTCTGCCGGGCTTTCCAGTGAGAGAAGTTCATTGTAGGTCATTGTAGGTTTACATTTATCAATTTAAAGGGTGGCATCAGAGGTCACAATTATTCATTAAATTATCTTTTATTGCCATGAAAATGTTTAATAATAAATCTCTGAACAAAACTGGTGTGAAAATTGAACATTTCATCAATTACGGAGGTGAAAGTCCTTCCACAGATGATCGTCTCCCAGCCCATAAAAAATATGGCTACCAAATTAAATGTCACCAGGGCTGTTGCATTTTTAATACCCATTCATGCCTCTAAATCCCACCCTTCTAATTCCCTGATCTGAGCCCCTTTTTCTCCTTCCCCAAAAACTGAAACAAACCAACACTCAGACTATTTGGGGGCTTATCTGTTCCTCACTTCAATTCCAATCACATCCACCATATTTCTTCTCCAGCTGCCTCTGGTCTTAGCTCGACTCTCTGCCCACTGCTATCAGTCCTCTCCACTGACGATCCCTAAATGAGGGGAGACGTATCTCCCCCGAGGATTGAGTGAGTGTCTCCCCAAGATTACTCTCATCCCCTAACTCACTGCTTAAATACTTAAAAACCCAGGAGATGAATTCATTGGGAAGTATAAAACCACGCTAATCCCTCCACTGATGGAATGACAGACTGACGGGGAAGAAGAGCCAAATTTCTGCAGACGGTTAACCAGAGCTGATACCACACACACAAAGTTAGACGCAAATCCTGGACATCCGTTCATCAAACTGGCAGCTGACTCCAGCTAGTACTCCTGTTTTGAGTCAATGTCTGATCAATGTACAATGTTGCTTTAACAATGGCTTATATGATTTGTCAACAAATCATCAGATTAGAGGTACAAATATTAGTTGATTAGTCAATTGAAAAAAAATTAATTGTCAGCTTTTGATAATCGATTAATCATTTAACTAAATTTTAAGGCAAAAAGGGCAAACATTTTGTTGTTCCAGCTTCTCAATTGTGACAATTTAATCAAATTAATCATCTTGCATGATAGTAAATCAAATATTTCTGAGGTATGGCACTGACACAATACAGGTTTTTCCGATGGTTTATCAACCAAATAATTAATCGAGAAAATAACTGGCCGATTAATCAATAATGAAAATAACTCTTGGTTCACATCATAAAGATCGTCAAAAAGACCAAGGAGAATCAATGAAGTCCTGACCTGTGATAATACATCAAAAAAAATCTTTTGAACATTTTTTATATTATTAATCTGAAACTACAAAGCAACTTAAGTTATGAAATAAATGTAGTGGAGTAAAAAGTATAGTAGAAGTATGTAGAATTATGTGGTGTAGAAGTATAAAGTAGCAGAAAATGCAAATAATCAGGCAGAAGTATCTCAAACGTACTTGTTTACTTTCCACCACTGTAAACATTAACATGTTAGCATTTAGGTCAAAGCATCGCTGTGCTTAAGTAAAACCTCACAGAGCTGCTAGCTCGGCCTCAGACTCTTAGCCTTTTTTTTGATAAATGAATCATGTGATTAATCAATCAAAATTGTTGTCCAATAATTTTGTGTCAATCAACGAATCAGCTCTACTAATGGTTAAACCACTGAATAGACCAATTTTTAATGACAGTACACTCACTGAGCCATTTATTAGGAACACGTGTACACCTGCTTGTGGCAGCAGTGCAATGCATAAAATCCTGCAGACACAGATCAAGAGCTTCAGTTAAAGTTCACATCAAACGTCAGAATGGGGAAAAACTGTGATCTCAGTGACTCTGACCGTGGCATGATTGTTGGTGCCAGACGAGCTGGTTTGAGTATTTCTGAAACTGCTGATCTCCTGGAGTTTTCACACACAACAGTCTGTTTAGAGTTTTTACTCAGAATGGTGCGAAAAACACAAAACATCCAGTGAGCGGCAGCTCTGTGGACAGAGACGTCTTGTTGATGAGAGAGGTCCTAGGAGAATGGCCACACTGGTCGGAGCTGACAGAAAGGCTACGCTAACTCAGATAACCACTCGTTACAACTGTGGTGAGCAGAAAAGCATCTCAGAATGAACAACACGTCAAACCTTCAGGTGGATGAGCTACAACATCAGAAGACCACATCAGGTTCCACTCCTGTCAGCCAAGAACAGAAATCTGAGGCTGCAGTGGGAACAGGCTCACCACAACTGGACTGGAAAAATGTAGTCTGGTCTGATGAATCTGGATTTCTGCTGAGGCACACAGATGGTAGGGTCTGAATTTGGCTTCAACAGCGTGAATCCATGGACCCAACATGCCTTGTGTCAGCAATTCAGGCTGGTGGTGGTGGTGTAATGGTGTGGGGAATGTTTTCTTGGCTCACTTTAGGCCCTTTAATACCAATCAATCATGGTTTGAATGCCACAGTCTGTCAGAGTTTTGTTGCTGACCATGTTCATGCCTTTATGGTCATAATTTACCATCTTCTAATGGCTACTTCCAGCAAGATAATGCACCACGTCATGAAGACAAACTCATCTCAAACTGGTTTCATGAACATGACACTGAGTTCAGTGAACTTCAATGGCCTCCTCAGTCACCAGATCTGAATCCAGTAGAACACCTTTGGGATGTGGTAGAACAGGAGATTGGCAGCATGAATGTGCAGCTGACAAATCTGCCAAAATGACGTGATGCAACCATGTCAACATGGACCAGAACCTCAAAGGAAGGTTTCCAACATCTTGTGGAATCAATGCCACGAAGAACTGAGGCTGTTTTGAGAGCAAAAGGAGGCCGTACCCATTAGTAGTACGGCGTTCCTAATAAAGTGCACGGTGAGTGTAGATCATGCAGCCTGCTTCGCTAATGACTCTTTTCACAGTTTTCTATTGTCTTAAAAAAATGGCGCACACACAACTATTGGCTAGGTGTCTAATACTCTCAGTGTCTTCAACTTCCACAGACCAGACACTACCAGCCCATTGTCTATTTGTTGTCTTTCTGTCTTTCCGTCAGGGAACCACAGACAGACACTGTGACACCATAAACTGATAATTAACACCTTTCACAAACAGACAAGTCGGGTTTTGCAGCGGGCCCACACATGCACGTTCGGCCCGCCATAATATGATTGACTGGCCACCTCACAACCACAAAGGATCAGCCCACACCAATATGCTCGCAGTCACACACAGATGTTCAGACTCGCTGCAGTGACACCATGTCGGCATTCATCTGCATAACACTGACAATAACAAGCGATTTCCTCACTCAGCAGACATGGTACTTGTTTCATACAACACAAACGAAGAGGGAGGAGAGTGTCTCAGTCCTGACAGATGAACGGCAGATCTCAAGTCCAACAATAACTGTCAGCTCTTACATTCATTCTGGTGGTTCCTTTGTTTTTGACAGATGTTTGTACCAACTGAGAATCTAAAAAAATTAAAAAAAAAAAAAAAAAAAGAGTCAAAATTAATAAAAAAAAATGAAAATCAGACATGTCAAAGACTAGAACCTAATTAAAATAAGTAGGGCTGGGTGTTATTTTTAATTTATTTAAAACTACTGTTTCCATTTGGAATATAAACTTTTTTTGTACAAAACCATTTATACAAAGCAGCTGCACAAGAACATTGATTACATATAATACAGTCTAAAACTAGCAGAATTATTATTTAAATGAGGAAACATATAATCAAAAAATAAGTAACCAACTATTATCTAACTTTTGACACTTGACAGTTATTGATACTTGACAATAGTAACACTTTTCTGTTGGTACCAAAGAAGTCTGATAAGCCGTTCTAACAATAAACTGGAAAACTGGAAATATACACTCAGCTGGCAGTTTATTAGGTACACTTGGATAAAACTAATGTCTAATACAACAGTCCTGTAGTTGCTGGTTATTGTCATAAACTGAAATCTGGACTTTATTAATTAAAGGTTATTAGTTGCACCTGTTCTTTTCCTGCTATAACACTGTCAAAATGTTTATCAAATTAGAAAACATGCGAAGAAGGATGCCAATAAATTATAATGACATTTTAACGAAATTCAGGACACCTTCATTCAACCACCCAATCCAGAGCCAGGTTGTCTCGGGCTTAAATATAGGGCTGCAACAAACGATGGCATTAAATGTCTTGTTCATTCCATTATCCAAAAATATTCAATTTACTATAATGTCCAAAGACCAAGAAAAGTAGCACATTCTCACATTCGAGGACTTGGAGCCAACAAATTTTTGGCATTTTTGCTGTAAACAGAAAAAAAATTAATCAATTATCAAAATCGTTGCTGATTAATTTTCTTTCGATCTACTAGTCATTGAAGCTCTGTTTACATATCCTCCAACTCATCTTCTACCACTCATCTACATTTTCCTTTATGAGGGTTTTATTAGTCAAAAATGTAGTAGAAACAGAAACATGTACCTAGATTCAAGGGCATGACAGGGAGAGGTGGTTTACTAACTACACAGGAACTCATAGCAACAACACCAACAACAACAACAAAAAGATGTAGTGCTGTACTAGTTCATGATTCTTGCCCACAACTGCAGCAATCATGGGCTCTCACTGTGTGACGTCAACATCACTAATCCCACCAGACGTTCTTCCTTTATTATCCTGCCTGGACTTTTCGCATTATGACTTCTCAGCAGCATCTCGCTGTGTAAGGCGCATAGACACGCACTCACGCACATACACACACGCACGTACGCACAGACAGACAGACAGATTAATTAATTTGTGTCCGGTCTGAGTGCAAGGTGAAACTGGAAGCTTACTGGTCCGTTTTTGATTGACACACTTGCCTATTTTTGAAATTGGGGATTTGATTGAAACTGTCACTCATACGTACTTTGTGAAGTCTCTCTAATGAAGAAAAAGAGCAGCAAACAGAAGATGGAGTGAAAAGGAAAAAAATCTCTTGTGATGTTGGGGCCATTAATTATTTGTCTGGTGTTGTTCTTCCTACTTCAGATCGAGTCAACCGGGACATTAACGGTGCTGAAGGGGATCCTCAGGGCTTGACTGAGTCATGCTGGCACATTGTTGAGAAGGTGTTTGTGTACACAGCTTCAGTAAGTGTAGTATATGGCCAGAAGTATGTGGACACCTGATCATCTCATTCTAAAACCATGGACATGAGTAAGCTGCTATAACAGCCTCCACTCCTCTGGTTTCAGGCTTTACACTAAATTTTAAAACCTGGCTGCAGGGATGTGCTACAGTTCAGCCACAAGAGCATTAGTGAAGTCGGTCACTGATGTTAGGTGATAATATGGCATTCAGGTGGGACAGATTCCTGTAGGCTTAAGTTTGGTCCAATTATTACTAATACATTAGCTAGTTTTAAGGTAATAGAGAAAAATGTTAAAAGCAAACAGTCGGGGCATTTTCACACACACCACAATGGCATAGTAGAACAATCATGTGTTGTAAAACACATGATTTGGGAGCGTCCTCCTTTATATTCATTCCGCAAAATGGTCGAGTGTATCCTTTCTAAGCTGACAAAGTGAAGGTTTCGTTTGCATCCTAAATTGCTGTTGCTGATTGCTGGCTCAGATGTGGACCTGAAAAGAGGCACAGTGCTGGTTGCTGCCGGTTGACCTAACAGCAGCGAGGAAATTAACTGTTCAAAAATCAATTCAGCCACCAAATCGCTTTGCAACTAAGTTGTTACAGTATTTGTCTTTTCATATTTGTATGTCATTTCGTTCAACATTACTTGTCCCTCTCTTGATATAATTCCTCCCTGTCACTGTTTTTACTTTTTGTATTTTTGGTTTTTGGATATCTCTTAATACATGCTTTTTTTCCAAATGTTTCAAATGAGATGATTTGAGGTGCAGGACTGGGTTGGAAGAGTGCGGAGGGAGGGGGTGGGTGATTTTTTGTATGTTTTTTTAATGTATGTTTTGTATTCCCTCTGCTTTATTTGTTAAAAAACTAAAAACTTTCAATGGAACAGTTGTTAGTGAATTGCCATGTTGTTGTTATTGAACTGCCATGGCAGTGGAAGATGAGCGATTAGCCATTTAAAAGTCACACGCCGCATTGGCGTATCATAATAAGCCGTGGCATATGTCAGTAAGAACTGGTGTATGACTGTTTAATGAGGCAGCAGCGTACCACTCAGAATCGACAAATTCCGCTAGAACCAGAGTGGCTTTTATTTGACATTTTGCCTTTATTTGACATCTTACAAGGGTTCACATAGATGTTGACGGGGGACTAGAGCTGCCGTGTGATCACCTCTCGTTCAGAAACTTAGCTGATGATGACGGTCAGAGATTTGAGATCAAGCATGGAGAACTCAGAGAATAACAACGCAGATTACTTCAGAAGGAGAAATACTAAACCCACAGTCTGTGCAGTCCCAGGTACTTACACAGGTCGTCCTGTCAGGCTGGTGTGGACGTGGTGCTGGAAGTCTGGATACTTGGAGGCCAGGTAAGCAAAGTCAGGTGGTCTGTCTTTGTACCGGTTCCGAGGATGCATGGACTTGTTCAGAGCCATGTTCAGAGCCCTGATTTAAGGTGAACCATAAAAACCACAGACATGGTTGTGTGTGGGTTTGGAGCATCAACAGACACAGAGACATTACAAAAACACTGGCTTATTTTAAAAAAATTAAACGTTAACACAATAAACTGACACTTGCTATGGCTCTGACTTTGAAACCGGTAACTTTGGAATATATGAACATTAGATATCCACCAAACAGCATATGCTGTTTACAGTAGCACTGCTACTATAACACAGCGTCTCCTAAATAACTACAGTTACTTTATTTCACGTTAAGGATGGGAACAAATATTTTTTCATTTCTCAAACTTGAGTATAAAACTAACAAATTCACGGAAATGGTTTGGTGCAGTAAGCTAAATCTGGAAGCTAATACATAGACAATAGTACTGGCTCCTTACCTTTCTAGTAGCTTTAGCTTGTTGTGATAATGCCTGTCAATATTTTACGACTGGCGCTGACTTTCTAGACTGAAAAAAATGTGTAGAAAACTCACACACAACTCACGTTGTCCAAACGTTTTCCACTTTCTTAGATTCACTTCCTGGATGCCCTCGACGTCACGGCTGTACGCCGATGCGTTATTACGTCATGAAAAGACGTTTCCCCATGTAAAAAAGTTGCAGTTGTTCAACTTACAAACGTTATTTTACTGAATTCCCAACATCATAAGCACTAATCAAAGCTGCCTGTTTAAGATATCATTGTATATATTGAATGTAAAGATTAATTTTATTGTAAAAGTGTTTCGTCACAAAAGTCCATTTCTAAAAACAAAACCCAACATATGTTTAATATTTCCATTCAAGACTTTACACTTTTGTAAAACTCGCTAAATTAACATAAAAACAGTCACATAACAAATGTTGGGATTGCACATTTTAAAGTCAATCTGCCACTTTTTTGTTTTCAGTTTTTTCTTTACTTTACTTTACTCTTCATTGTTATTTTTTATTTTATTTCCCTATATAAGCTTTTACATTGTTTTGGGAGGTTTTAGGAAAAAATACAATAAAACAATTATTATTTAAAAAAAGATTCTGGATATGTCGGTCAACTCTTTGTCATTTATTTAATCTTTATAGATGTTATGATTTTACTGGAAATAATTGTAACTGTCAATCGTAATTTGACAAATGGACTGCTGTAGTTTATTTGATGGTGTTGATGATGTGAAGAGGATGAAGGAGACTCCGCTGACACTGTCTTGATTGCATATAAAGGTTTATTACAAAGAAGAACAGCGTCAAGTCAAGCATCTGCAGATCTGCTTGTGAGAGGGTGTGAAGCCGATGAACCACTCTGAAATTCAGCCTTGGTCACCGACTCTTAAATAGGACAGTTGTTTTCCTAAAAACTGTCACTCACATATGGTTTTAGTTACAAAGCATTACCTGCCTTTGGGAACTGCAAGACCCCTTCTGAGGACCTTTGACCTATGGCCTCTGAGCCATATCTCTATTTTCACACATGGTTTATATCTACATATATCTACATTATCTACATATATGACCATACACCTCAATGCAACTCACACAAGCAAAATTTAAATTTAACTCATGTTTGTACAAATATACTATTATTTAAAATATACTGGTCGTCAGTATAGTACCTGACAGTTCAAAACAAATGAGCCGGAAACACGAATGCAGATTTTACTTCTTTTATTATATTGCAAACAATAATGACATCCAGGTATATTGTTAACAGTTTGCTGAGTGAAGAGTGAGACCATAGTGGTGAAAACATCATGAGCTCTCCTGTAGGAGCTTGTTGTGCAGTCTGAAGCCCTCGGATGTGGTTCACGGGCAGGTTACAGAGAACAGGTGGACTTGAGGCCAGAGGAAACGACCTACAGACAGTCAAAACCTGTCTGTCAGTCCCTTCACACACACCACACCAGTGCAGCACAGGGATTGCTTGGGACCTGCGAATGGCAAAAGGGGATTTTCTTCAACTGAGTGCACACCTGCATACAACACCAGCTGCCGTGTTGTAGCTTTTATCTGCTTTTTCTTACAAAAGAAACAGAACACACATCGTCCTGACCTTTGATTAACCACCTTCCTTGAGTAAAACCAAGGAAGGTGAAGAAGTTTTTAATTTACATTTTATGGTCTGGCATGTCATAGCGTGATCCTGAGGAGACAAGCATCCTTTTTTTTTTTAAAAGTTGGTCAAACAGTGTTGGACCACCAAAAGAAGACAGATTTCTTAAGATAAACCAGATTGTACCGACAAAAAGTCTCCATTTTTGGCTTCAGCTAGAACATTTAACACAGTGGCATATTCGTTGGCCATGCAAATAGTACTACAAAATTAGCTGATTTTCCATCCGAGAGAAAACAGCTTGTAGAAAAAAAATAATAAGAATAAAACCTTTGTATGGGGCAGGCAGGGAGGGGGGCACACCCAAGGGAGGCATCAGTAATATTCCCTGACAGAGAGGGTTTTCTCTTTTGGGACATCCTAGTCTGCCACAATCCCACTGCATTTACAGAAGACGGAGGTGGTAAAACTCCTTCAAATAGCATCACACACACAACAAAACCAGCCTTTCTACAACCAAAGAACGGAGCTGTCTGAACTCAACCAATGACACAGTCGAATGTGAAAGGAATAGCTTGACATTTTGGCAAATTAGCCCCTTCACTTTCTTGCCGAGAGTTAGATGAGAAGATGGATAGCCGGTTTAGCTTAGCTTTGCATAAAGACTGGAAACGGATGGAAACAGCTAGCCTGGCAGAGAGCAGTTGCCAGGCAACCAGGGGGGGAATCCAGCAAGTTACTGACACGCATGGCGCATTCACGTGATATTGCTTTAACTGTAATTTTGAGCTGCTGAGTGGGGGAAAAAAAAAGAAAAAAGCCACATCAGCCTCCATGTAATTAGGAGTAGGGAGATAGGAGTCAGATGTTCTGACAACAACAGCGATATCTTCCACTTGATGAAAAGAAACTACAGACATGTCAACAGACCGTCGGCAGAATGGCTGCAAATGCACCACCGCTGGCCCATACAATCCATTCAGTTCATTTTATAGGTTTTCGCTTGGTGTTAAAACACTGCTGAAAATACGTAACGATTCAAAACTAGCTGATTTAGGCTGTTTATCTGCTGCGTTTACAAGGTTAGCGTTAGGGCTAAATCCTTCAGAGCAACGTGTGAACGCTCCCAAGTCGGAATAATGGGTGTTTTCCACGTTCTTCCCATTTTGCCGACATTGCCTGAAGGCAGCACCACCCAATACAAGCCGTTGTCGTGTGAACAATTTCTGGTTTATCAACTGTACTTTCTTAAAAAAAACAAAAAAACAATCTCACCGCATTTTCAACCTTACGAGCACAACTTGAAGCTCTCTGTCGTGTATAATGTCTATCATGGAATATCTGAATGTACAGACCCAAAGATTATTATTTGCAAATGTTTTGATTTTACTTGGCTATTCTAAAAAGACTACCAGTGTTTACTACTGCCCTTCTAGACTTGACATTTGTTTTTGCAAAACTCTTTTAAAACTATACGGAAAATACAGAGTATCTTCAAAAATATTATAATTGCACTTTTGGAGTATCCAACCCCAATAAAACGTATTTAATTGTGTAAATATGAAGCTGTATCTTCGTATTTACAGCACAAACATGGGTCGTATGACATTCTCATCTAACTCTCCCCCCAGAAGAGCAAATATTTCCCAAAATGTCAAGCTACTTTAAACACAGCTTCTCACCTCATTATTCAATCCAACTGGTCTCTGATGAGAAGGCTCCAGTATTTTAAGCTTTTTTTTTTTTTTTTTTTTTTAAAGAAAACAAAAAAACAAAAACAATAACCAAAAAAAAACAAAAACTGTTCTGACAGCTCTGCCTCTGGTGCTGATTTACATGCAGCAGTGCTACGTCAACAGGTCACATTAGGCTCAGTGGCCACTAGCAGGAGCTTGAGCAGCAGATCACCACATCCAGTACACACAGGAAGAGGAAAACTGGGCAAAGAAGCTAAGATAAGAAGATCAGTTAAGCAGTGGAATTCTTTATTAGCCAAGAACTGTATTGGAATGAAAAAGGCTAATCAGAAATGATAGGTTTATGCATTTAGCAACATCATTAAATTTTAATGTCGTCTTTGATCATCATTAAAAGGACCAAAGATTTAATGAAAACAGGGATGTGCAAGATTAATGAATCACCTTGCCTGCTACAGTTAGAAGCAAGATGGTCCATTATTTTTTTATTTTTATTTATTTTTTTTGGTCCTCGAAGCGGAGTGGAATGGTTGTTTCTACAGCATGGACTGGTTTACAGATATCTCCCAGTCTTTCCCGAAGATCACCCTGCTTTACAGTTACAGCTCCACAAAGATCAACGGCTTAACATTTGAGGAAAGCCACTCAGAAGACCTTTTGCGCATGTGTGAGGTGGTCTGTGGGTTTTGTCTGCAGAGATCCTCGTTGCTCAGGCTTTAGCACTCTCCCCCCTCTATCTGATTCAGGGGCTGCACCGCCTTTTACAGCTAGGAGCTCTTCACAATAAAACTCAGCATCAGACCCCTCTACAGGAAAATCAGCATCAGCAGATCACTGAACACGCCTGCTGCTAGCGTTTCCTCACCAATCATAAATTCCCATCCAGTTCATCCTTTAGTGTGATACTACAAAATTGCCAAATCTCTTAATAACAAGCTAAATTTACATTTCATATTTTCACAGAAAACTGATTTATTTTTTTTTATTCATTTATTTTTTTTTTATACTCAAAACCATTTTTATTATGCAGAACATATAATTCACCCCTCAGAAATTAAGAGATCTTTGCACATCCCAGAAAACAAACCCGGGGGGCTCACTTTGACTCCTCGTCATGCCTTTGTTTTCTCTTTAGCAAGTTTATTTCACACGAGGTTTCTGTATGTAGCTTTCCGAGGTGCCATGGGTCAGCTGAGCATTCTCTGACTTTACATAATTCGTTTGGTACACCAATCCCCGCCGAGATTGCCTGGACAGGGGACTAGAAGTGGACAGAGGGTTTAGTCCATCAAAAGTCTGACACGCAAGGTCACAGGAGATCGTCTCGTAAAGGGAGACACGCCCCAGGCCTTTATCAAGTGCTTGAGATTAAACAGGTGTAATCCCTGAACTCTGCTCAGGTGCTGTTGTGACCCAGGGAGTTTACTGACAGCAAAAGCCACACAAACTTGCTCGCTACACTGGGCTTCTTGTGAAAAACTTTGTTCAGTTATAGACAAAGCCACTTTCAAAGATTTCAACTTTTTATTCTTTGCTGCAGATTCATTAAATGCGATAATTTATCTAAAGCCTAGCAGTGGTTCATGTGCCACCATGACAAGAGTACAAAGCTGTTTGTAAGCCCCCGAGGTCCAAGGACAACAGTTTGAAACATTCGTATATACAGCCATTAAAATATTACCTAGTTCCACATGAAGAGAAATGGTATGCACACTTGAAAAGTGACGTTATAAAGCTACAGATTATTTCAATAACAAAGCCCCACAGACAATCGTATCTTGACGCGTCATATATGCTTTTCCTGCCTTATCTCTCGGGAGTTTCACCAAGCTAGGCACCAACAGACTACGACAGTGAAGGAGAGAAATAACAGAAAAAAAATTCTAAATAAAAAAATAGACAAAAATAAATCTTACACATAAAGACACTGTCATTTCTTAAATTATTGGTTTTTAGTGCCCTACATTTTACACCCAGTCAAAAACATCTGCCTTCGGTTGGTCGGTAAGGCTGCGTGACAGACGGCCAGCCCCATGTTAAACCTATGGTACTTCTAGACAATGTTATGTAAATTTACAGTATACAATTTTGGATTACCATGCAAGAATACTTTTTTGTGTAACATTTAATAGCTCGATCTACATCCAGGAATAATTTACATAGAAGGACAAAAGTTATTGGACCAGAGAGCGCGATGGGTAAATAACCATGGTGGCAATTACAGCCGGAGGAGATGAAGATGTGTGGGTGAGATTTTATGTTAGGGGGGGGTGGGGGTGGAATGAAACAGGAGGTGGGATGGCAGGAGGGGAGGTGGGATCCAGAGGAGTGCCTGGGTAATTGGGGTGGTGGTCCAATCCTCCAAGGTCCAGATCAGCGGCACTCCCACACTTTTACTGTTTGATCTACGCTCCCGGTGACGACGTAGGGAGCAGCCTTGTGGAAATCTGTAGAAGAAACAAAAAGATGATCAGGACAAAGCACAAGAGAGGAAATAAACTCTGCTTACAATGACAAGTACTAAAGATGAACGCAACACAACTGCTGCCAACAAATTTCCAGCGCAATAATAAAACATGCCTCTGAATGGAGCACAGAGAGGGCGGCTGAAGTGTAGATTCAGTAGATAGAAAAATAAAGACATATTTATAAATAATCGATAGACAAGTTCCAGTTTGGTACCCTGACCTGTCCATGAAACAGCCAGCTTTCCAGTGTCATGACTGTCAGGTGTTCGGGCTGCCGTACACATGCTGATTCTATTTGAGTTAACAAGAGCAGACATAGACACGCACTGTTCCCTGTAACAGGAGTTACGATCGTGTCCTATATGGAGCCAACTGGGTTAAGTCCAACTAAATTTATGACCCCATGCTACGGTCACCATATCAAACTTGACTTATAGATGTAACAACTTGTAAATCTGCGTATTCCTCCAATCGTCATGAAAAACAACATTGTGTCGAGTGAAAATGATGTCAGTGGCACTGATAAATCACTAACTACTGACTGGTTAGGGAAAAGCCAAACAAATTAATCCCCTCTCCCAAACATAAATCAGCAAAAACACATTTGGGGGAAAGCACTTGGTATTGTATTATACATACAGACAGGGCAATACTTTTTAGAAGGGGGGGGTATTTTTTTTTTTTTTTCTGTTTCCCCAGTGATTTCAAACAAAGGTGCTTTGTCTTTTCCACACCGCTCAAACATTCATCACATCAATAGCTCACAGCAATATCCTCTTTGGCTGAAGCAGGATTTAAGAGGACTGGGTTTCAAACGGCTTGCCAAGGAAAAGTTGGCTGAAGAGCTCCTCAAGAGAGTTCTCAAGCATTGATCTGCTGAAAAGCCACAGATACGAGGAGGGGGAGGTGGGAAAATCCTGGAGCGCTTGTCTATTTCTTAAACCCCTGCTGCCAGCAAGCCTCGTGATGCTCAACACACTGCCGGTGGAGAAGCTTCCTCTGAAGCAGGTATTTGTGAGCCCAGCTCCACTATCCCATGAGGGTTGAATAGAGAGGTTTTCTGCTGCACCTCAAGGGACCAACTTGTAAAACAATAACAAGGACGAAACCTTTATTGGGAGGAGAGGCTGCTTACCCAGAGAGGTAACGAAGTGTTCGTGGGCACACAGGGTTTTCATGCAGCGCTTGTTCTTGTAGTCCCAGATCCTTAAGGTCTTGTCATCTGCACAGGTCACAATGAACTTGCCTCCTGGGTGGAAGAGGATCCCACGCACCCAGTTGTCATGGCCAACCTGTGAGACAGACAGATGCTGCTAAAGACACCAGTCGCAACCCACTTCATCTCACTCAAAGAGCAAAATGTTTTCAGTCTAGACATTTAAATATACACACAAATAAAAAAAAGGCTATTAGCTTAAGATCGCACTCACCAGTGTCATAAGGCACATGCCGGTGCTGACATCCCACATCTTGATGGTTTTGTCTCTGGAGCCAGACAGCAGGAAGGGGCCTGGCTTACCACTCTTCTTGATCTGGTTAGGCACAAAGAGACGCAAAACTAATGCAGCACAAGTATAGTTCATTTTTTCTAGTTTTGAAGAAAACATTTTATGGTCAAGCACAGAACACAGACAATAATATAAATTTATCTGAATAGATGGATTTTTGTCAGAAACATCAAGTCTCAGAATTGTCAGCCTATTTTTAAAGCAGTATCAAATTACTAATTATTTTTATAAATCATTTTTTTTTTTAAATCTACTTAATTAAGTATATCTAATTTTTAAAGAACTGTAATGCGGCTTTGCATCAATTCCTGTTTCACTGGAATAAAAACAATAATAATAAACAACAATAATAATAATAATAATAATACATTTTATTTATGCTGAAATTTTAAAAGGGCAGTCGAAGACATTTTATTTATATAAAAAAATAAAGTAAAATAAAATACACTTTAAAACCCCTCCCCATCCAACACTATGTGGAAAGAAAGAGATTCAGTTAAATAAACTCATAAACTGCTACATTAACCAGGAGTGTTGTTAACACAATAACAGCAATGTTTAAAGCTGTGTCTGGCACAATGGACTCAACAGTCATTACAACAGTTTTAAATTCATCAGTGGAGATTGTGTTCAAACAGGCTGGCAGGTGCATCTAAGCAATAACCAGAAGTGTTTCACTGCTTTGGTCTGTTTCAATGTTGTAGTTTAAAAGATCGGAGAAGAAAGATCACTGTACAAGAACATATAGAGCAGCAGAACATCCCAAATAAAATACCTCAGGGTGACTGAGTGTTATATTGCTGACAACTAGATTGAGAACACACTCAAACATCTGTGAGACAACAGCTGTCTCTGAGAGTTCAGGTCTGTCGAAAGTCAACAACTCCATCAGTCCATTCAACTGGCAGGGATGTGTAACTTCTGTGCATGTTTTACCCCAGTTAAGATATAAAAACAACCAACACCAAAAATCAGCTTCCACGCAAGTAAAGACTGTTTTTCATCACACACAGGTTAGACTGGGACAACTGCTATGAGGGAAAATATTGCTTTAATCTGACAAGGCTACAATTGGACACACTCGAGATCACAAGGCATGAGGAAGGAGTGTGAGCTGACCCTAGGCCATGCTCTGTATATGCACGCACATGCACTTCATTTCATTTCATTTCCAGTTGGTCTGTTCACATGGCCGTCGGTCTGAGCAGTGACACCAAAACGGGTTTGTGTGGACATATTTTGCATTTGACGTGGATCATCAGGGAAAAATTGTAGACAACCAGAAGTCATTATGCAAACTGTGCCACAGAGCATTTAAACAGACAGGAGGAAACACCTAAACCTTTCTAAGCACCTCAAAGTGAGGCATACAGGTCTGTACACAGAATACAGGGTGAGTGAGTTTCAATTGTTAACTTTATATTAACGTGTCATCAAAATATTCATATCCTGAAATGTTACCATTATTGTTTGCGAATAGTGACAGCTGACATCTGTTGTGCCAAAGCTCCACACACACTTCCACAAAGGATAATGTTATCTTGGATAATGTTATCTAGGATAATGTTATCTTGTTTAGGCTAATGTAGCGACAGCTCATAACGTGAGCTGGTCGCTCACAACATTAGTAGGGGACCCTCATGACCGTTCAGTCTGTCAAAATATAAAATTGGCTTTTTAAATGAATATTTTCACACTAATGGTTTGTCACTTTTTTTATTCAATATAAACTACTGCTCGCACACTGCATAGGGGTGGGTGTGTGTGTGCATGCGCGCGTGCGCATGTGTTAGCACACTATGTGTGCAGCAGCCTTTGTTGTTTTTTTCTATTTTTTTGCTGTGGTATTTCGAATTTGGTATCGAGAATCAAAGAATTTCAATGTTATTGGTACCAACTACCAAAAAACCGGTATCACGGTGTCCTTAGGCACAAGCTACTGAAAAGCAGCATCAGTGACAAAAAAGTAATGGCTGCCCACTGACTCAGAACTGACTTTATTGGGTTATATACCATATTTCCTCCTTTTCCATAAAACTGGTTTTCAATTAAAAGACGGGTCCCATATAATGGCCGGGGGCGTGGTCGACAGCAAAAACAAATAAAGGCTGGCCCCCAAAATACAGTGAGGGGAAAAAAAACAAGGGCAGATAATGGCTGATAACAATGGTGCCTTGCAATACTGTAATCTACTCTCTGCTGTGCTTCATGATCAATCAAACTGGACGCCACCTAATACCAAACAGATGCCATCAAATACAAAGTGAGTTGACCTCTGAGCTACTTGTCCAATTACTAAAAAGGGAGGAAAAAATCCTCACATTGAAGACTACATGAGAAAAGGTCTGATCCGTTCTTTACCTCAGAGCCTGTGGCCTCTAGGATGGTGGGGTAGGCGCTCTCTGGTGCCCAGGAGATGCACTCCACCACGTGTTCATGCTCCCGCAGTTCAGCCTTGCACTCTTTGGTGGCCACGACCCACACACGCACTGTCTGGTCGTTGGAACAGCTGGCAATCAGTGTGCCGTCCTGGTTGGGCCGCACCATACGGACCCACTCCCTGTGGCCCGTGAAGGTCTTCACACAGTAGCTGACAGGCAAATGACAATAAAGGAGTTATCAGGTTGTCGGAGCAGATGTGATTTATGAAAAACAATATCATCCTTAAACAAACAAACAAAAAAATTAAAACAAACAAACAAAATACTGGTTTTGAGGATTGTTTAAAGGTGTCTTTGAATTTTGCATACCCAGTTGCCACCTCCCACATTTTTATGGTTTTGTCCCTTGAGGCAGAAACGATGTGATCTCCATTGGGCATAATGGCTACAGACGAAACATTGTGGTCATGGCCTGAAAAACAGAAAAGACAAAAATAAGATCTCAGTTACAGCCAGAGACCATTATAGAAGCTTTCTTAGCAAAACAACCCAACGTAACATTTAAAGCTGGTGTCAAATGCAATTTTATCATTTGAGATGGCAACACATGATCCCTTTAATCTTTACTTTAACCAGAGGAATCATACTCAAAATTTAGCAGTGATTTTCCTTTAAAAAAAAAATAAAATCACATCTTCAGCCACCAACAGCACCAGAAAACGATGGGTTTGGTCGTAATTAGCCAATTAAATGACAAGCGAGGCAGCCAATTTGCTGGGGCTTACTCTGTTCCACAGAGAATAAGAGATGCCTAATTACCTAGACGCTGGGCCATATTTAAGCTGCTAAACAGATGAAGACAACACTAAGTATACTCTAAAAGGCCAGCTTAGCTGTGTGTGTGTTTGTGTGGGTGCGCGCGCGTACACATGCCATCAGGCTATAATAATGGGTGGCAGCTACACAGAAAAGTGCTATCTGGTGCTGAAGAGGATAATTAAACTGCTGTCCAAATCGGCACTAATCTACTTCACCAGTTGGGTTTTTTTTTTTTTTTTTTTTAAAGATGTGTAAAAAGGAGGAATGGATGGAAGAAAAGGAGAAAAGGTTGAGTAGATGAATTAAAAGTGAATGGAGACGGGGGTAAAAAGAAGGATGGAGGGGAAATGGTGGGGAACAAATCAAGAGAGTGGGCTCAGTTTATTAGAAGGTTTTAGACAGTAATCTCTGCATTTATATGTTTTTCTGCACAGTTTGAACGCAGCTCATCTGTTTGAAGAAGTGTGCCAGCAGCTCACACCCTCAGTTTCAACAACAAACATAGGCCACCAGTGAAATCTGTTGCTCACTTGCACAAAATGCAGGATTTACAACTCCAGCATAAATTTAAGAATGCCAGAGCTCTTTGTGTTCGCTAAGTAGGCTTATTTAATTCATCAATATTCATTCATGTCTGCTTCACAGGCAGACATTAATGGGCACTTCTAGCAGACTTGTGAAGAGGATAACAAAATTTGTGATGCTGAAGCTTCATATTGTTTGCACGGCTGCTGGCTTGTGGGTGGGGGGGCTTCTCTCAATTCCGACAAGGAAATAAAAATTATTCATATGGTGGTACCTAACATCATTAGGGCCTGAGGGTACATGTAGACTAAGCTGCCATCATTTACTTGGCAATTAGGGTCTAAAAGAGGGGGTGTATGCCTAAGGACTGCTTCAGTGATTACAGGACTAATGATGGAGTACATTCTCAGATGAGAAAAAGAATATTAAAAACCTGAACCAATTCTTTACCATTTAAATAATTGTAAATGATTACATTTTAAGAAGAGATGGCTCAAAGAGCCTGTAAGAGTACACTGTCGTGGGAAGTACTGTGGGTACTAAGACAAACAAGATGGCTAAAACAGTCCATTTGTCAGAGCTGGTCGTAGATCTCAGCATAGGGTGCAGTAGACTGGAGCAGATTGAGGCTCATCGGGAGCATCAAATGTGATAACGAACAGCATCTGCACCACCTGAGCCCTGTGAACAGTCACAAGCTCATTTATACAGCTATGATGTGTAAACCATAACAAAGCATAGGAGCTGTATTGCACGTCGGCAAATTTCTGCCATCGAAGGGGGAGAGGAGAAAAAAGAAAAAAAGAAAAAGAAAAAAAAAATTCAGCACAAATTCATCAGCATCAGATTTTTTTCTTCTTCTCTTCCCTCCAAGAAATAAACAGTTTATCTTCTTACCATGCATGGTCCTGATGCACTCAAAGCCTTGGAAATCCCACAGCTTGATAGTCATGTCTGCAGAGCAAGATGCTAACAGTTTGCCAGTCTGGTCAAAAGAAATGTCCTGCACAGAATCTGTGTGGCCTTTCAGTGTGCGTTCAAAGTCTCCCGTTTCATAGTCCCACACCTGAAGAACAGAGCATATTCACACATTATATTGAGAGGTACCTAAAAATGTTGCTGACAGACACACCTAACCACAGTCAGGATATCACTGAGAAACATGAGTATGTTATTCACTTCAGACTCAATCCTTTTCCAGACCCCAGGAAAGCCCCAAAATGTCAGATCATCTGTGACCCCAAGTCACTTCATGTCTCAGCTGAGCAGCCCAGAAGCCAAAACAAGCTGATGAGACAGAGGCAAGCTGCCAAGGGAAGTTACATTTTAGTCCTAACAATAAGATGTACTGATGGCAGAATTATTACAAAAAAAGACAACACATTGCCATTACATTCGAGCTCATACAGGCCTCACACACCCTTTGTGTATTGAATTACAGAATCCATGATGCATTAGTGTTGCTAATGGCAGGGATACATGTGACAAGATGCTGATTAAGGTTACAGTTAGGCCTGATAAAAGCCAAGAGACGGTTTATTGTGCTGAGTACAGCGAAGCCAGTTGGAGTAAAGACAGAATATGGGGTGAACAGTAGTAAGCCTGATTTTCTAGCTTGAGAAAGCTGTTGCGTCTCTGGCTTTCAAGCGGACAGACGCTTTGTCACGGAGGGATAAACCCTCCTTGGTTCCTCTCTGGGGTGGGGGATTTTGGGCAGACGTTGACAGGAGAACCCCACCCTCTCCTCCCCCCTACCCCAAAAGAAGCTACAGACAGTGCAGATGGCCTTTAGGTACAATGTACACTGGGGGATTTATCATGGAGAAGATCAATGCAGTTAATGTGTTTGGAGGTACACCTGGTCTACCAGTCTACAGGCATATTAACAGTATTCAGCAGCAGCAGCAGCAATATCCAAACCACACGTAACCCATTAACTACCTGTAACTCAATGCTAAGACTTATGATTCTCATTCTGGAACTTCTCCAGGACATTATTTAAGCACCTGCCAAAAAACTTAACCCTATTTCACGATGATAAACAGTTTTCATTCTCTCAGAGAAAATGCCTCTTTGTCAATCTTTGTCATTCAAAGACCAAAAGTAATACCAAGACTTTCTTTGTATGTCCCTTTAATGAAGTAAGCAATGGGTAAGCTGACACGCAAGCTCCATGGCCTTGTTTAAATTAACCTAGCCGCTGGTTGCCATGTCTGAGGGAGTACAGCTCAGGACCTGCTAATTTACATATTGTGAAAGGTTAGAGCTGAGCTCAAGGTAACATCTGCTGTCCAAAGATCCGCAACGTTAGCAGAGGAGAGACAGCAAGGAAACAGAGAGGGAGCCCGAGGGCCAGAGAATGGCAAAACTAACAGTGAGGGATGACAAAGAGGAGTCAGTAAGAAGAGTAAGGGCAAAAAAGGAGAATGGTTTGGCGATAGGCAACAAAACCTTAGGATACTTCACACATTACATGCTGATGACGTATTCAGTGAATAAGACATTAGCCTGGTTCCTGATTTTGCTTCTCCAATTTGTTCAGCTATTTACACAGGTCTAATAATTTGCCCCCTAACAGCTGTTTAAAGAAGTTAGAGAAACAACTGACCAATCAGAGCTTTTGTAGGTGGGACTGACAATATAAAAGTCATCTTCCTGTATCACTCGCTATGTAGGTAGCTTAATACATCCATGAGCTACATCAAGAAGCTACAAAAATAGTGACAAGCTGTAGTAAGTAACCCTGTATAAAACAATGAATTTCTGCTTTAACTTTTCAGTTTTTGTACAGATTAAATAAACCACACACAAACATGTTAATAAGTGAGCTTTAGAGTTCATGGTAGAAAGACTTACCTTTCGACAAAGCCAGGCTAGCTGTCAGTCCCTGTTTCCAGTCTTTATGCTAAGCTACCTGCCGGTTCCAGCTACATATTTACCGTACAGACCTTAGAGTTTTATCAATCTTTTCATCTAATGCCTCAACCAATTAGCTAATTTCAGAAAATGCTGAATGAATATAGATATTGAATGAATATTTTAATTATCCATTAATGGCAATTATTTTTGTTTATTCGATTAAACGTTTGGTCTATTAAACATTAAATTGAAAAAAAACAAAACAAAACAAAAAAAACCCCACAACCCATTAAAAAAATGCCTCACAATTTGGTGACATCTTCTCATTGCTTGTTTTGTCCGACTTAAAAACCAGAAAATACTTAATTTACTGTAGAAAGAAAAACAAAAGAACAAATAGACAAAGAAAAGCATCAAATCCTTACTAGCAAGATGCTGAAGCTAGCGAATGTTGGGTATTTCTGCAATTAATTGTTTACTCTATTAAAAATAGGGAAAAATGGGATTTATGAATTTCTCAGAGCCCGAGGTGGTGTCTTTAATAAGCTTGTTTTGTCCGACTAACCGTCCAACATCCAAAAGACATTCAATTTACTGTAATACATGACAAAGAAAAGTCATCACATTTGAGAAGCTGGAGGTGTTGGGCATTTTTGTTTGGAAAATTACTAAAATTATCATTTTTTTGTCAATATAGTTAGTATAGATTAATTTTCTTTTAAAATCGATTAATCAACTAATCATTGCTGCTCTAAGTATCACAAAGTTTAATAGATTAATTTTATGTTGATTGACTAGTCATATGATCGATTAACTGTTTCTGATATTAACTGTTTTAATGGTTCGCTACCGCAACTTCTGTAACGTCTTAAAATAACAGTGGCAGGATGAATATTTCAATTGCTACTGATTGGTTAGGGCAAACAAAACAAAACACCTAACCTCTTAACAAAAAATCTACTAACTTGAACACAAAGTCAGGCTGACTGAAAGACATGAAACAAAACGGTCGTTCAGTCTGATTATCAGGCACTAGGAAGAGCTGGAACTTCTCAGTCTGTGCTACTCAGTGTAAAGAGAAAAAGGTCTATTCCCCAGTTAAAAATTTAATGGAGCTGTTCAGGAGAAAAAAAGTAGGACACAGGGGGAGTCAGGCCAGGCCGCAGAGACGAGGCAGCCAGGAAAGAGGTGCAAGAAAGCAGGGCTGAATTTTAGATTTGGGCCCAGGCCGGCCTCCCCCTAAGGGATGGATGGCTCTGATGGTGGGCAGTCATGGTGGGGCAGCTGAAGCGTTAGGTGGAAGATAAATGAGGCAGGATGCTAGAAAGTGGGGTGCAGAGGGAGGAAGGGAGGAGAAGTGAGGTTGGAAGAGGAAGAACATGCCAAAACGTAGAGATGGGTCCCTGCTGTGTGGGTGTAGCCAAGGAGGAGATGTACATGTGTCTCTTATTGCCTCATGAATAAAACACACAGAACAAACAGCTCAGCAGAGTATTGGCATTGTGCAGTGAGGCAAGGAAAATAAGCTGCTGCAAAAATAGCCCAGAGACACACCATGAAGTGTACATATGGAATCTAGGGATACACGGATGACAGAGAGAGATAAACTTTTGTAATCCAGGACATGTCTAGGAAGAGGAGTTAGAGTAGAGGAGGAAATGCTGAAGAGCGAGGCAAAATAGATGGAAAGTAGGTGGAGAGAAGAGTGGCATTCAACAGCACAAGCTGCCACCAAGCTGGCACTAAATTAAAAAAGACCACTCTATTGATTTAAACCTGAATCCTATTATTGTAATGTGAGGAGGGGGTTTGAAAACAAGCAAAGGACTCTGCAGTCTCTTTCCTAAAAATCAGACAGTTGATAAATCTTTATTAAGGTTTTTTGCCTTTGAAAACCATACTGTACATGCAATACAATGTTAACAAAGTTCTCACAATGCCCACTTTAGTCCAAACATCTTCAATGAAAACATTAACATACTCAAATAATACTGGTGTCGAACCAAAGCTGTACTATCCCTCATAGCTGGGAATGGAAGGCTGAATAATGGGTTTTGTAGAAATAGGAGAAACAGTCAGAGCTGACTATAAGCATTACAGAATGCTTTTTCCTTGTCTTGTGTGACTAAATGTTGTACACCAAAGCTCAGCTTATACGGAAGTGAAAGTGTCACGTGACAACGTGTGGGCTGGCAGAAATGTCACATGATATTTTGTATTCAAAGATAAGTTGTTACTTCAGCAACCAGTCCAGCACAGTTAACATTCCCTGAAACAAATGACAGCACATGCTGGATGTGTTGAACAAGGATGACAGTTGATGTTTTCTTCTTTTTTCTTATGTTTCTTTATGAGAGAACAAGGCAAAAGTGAATGTAATCTCACTGTATTCTAGCTGAAAAAGATTAGGATCCACAGAGAATTTGTCCGTTTATCAGACAGATGAGGGAAACTGAATAGAATGCATTGAAGTCAGTTTGCCTGCTAACTGTTTTCCCAACTCATCTATGCATCAATCACCAGGGCACTCAAACCCGTCTGCCAGATGTCTCAGAAAATCTTAGCCTCAACATCTATGTTCTCAGCAGTTAAACACTTATGAATCCCTAGTTCTAGGAACCAGCTCTGCAACACATGACGGCATCAGTGACCTCAGCTTGACATCAATACTTTTGTCTCGTCATCATTAATGTCTGACAACATATTAGCTGACAATATTTCACTTAATTATAAATTAGTTTGAAACAAAAACAGAAAAAAAATAATCTTGTCCTTATTCCCTAATCATTGTCACACAAAATTTAATCTGTTATGCTGCATCATTTGAGGATTTAGATGTCCACAGTGAATAATATCCTAAAACCCAAGATATCAGATAAGCATGGCGGCTGCTTTTCATCCTTGAATAACTGAAAGGCTACATGCTAATCATAAGACTTGTGTGGGGTTATCATCAGTTTCCATAATCTAGTGTGACTTTGGAAGTCTTGAAGTGTACAGAAAGTACATACTGTACATATGTTACACTGGAAACAAACATCAACAGATACAAAGAAAAGATCAAGGTTATCTGATCATGTGCAAAGGAGGAGCACAATCCTGCAGGTTTTATTACAGACTTCAGAAGTGATTTCAGTTATTTACACACCTTCAGTCCAAGAGGATAAACTATTCAGTGAAATCACATGCTGCAGCTTTTATTTGGGAAACCTGCAGACCTTGGACATTAGTTCCAAAACCCCATTTGAACACATCCTCTGCAACAAATCCAATGTCAAACCACTATTTCCACCATCCGGCAGCACTGACCTTTATTGTGGCATCCTCAGAAGCTGACACCATGACACTGAAGACTGGGTGGAAGATGACGCGGGTGACTGGACTGCGGTGGCCACTCAGCGCGTACCTTTCTGGTGGGCGTGGGATCCACTCTTTGGGATCGCGCTTCTGACTGACCGGCCCTCCCAGGGTGATCTCCTCTTTAGCTTCATTCAGTTTGGATTCAAGTTCCATCACCTGTTCGGAGCGGTACAGGTACAAGTTAACAGTGTAGAGGCAGAAAGTAAAGTATATAGAAATATGCACATGTCTAGATAATTATACCAGGGAGGAAATACATAGATTCAAATAACATAGGCTTTTAAGGGTGTAAAATTTGCTAGAGTCTGTGTTTGTGTAAGTTAATGATTACACATTAACAGTCAGGTTAATGTTTTCTCAGCAGTAATGTCATGAACCATTCACAAGACTACAATCCCCACAAGCATTCTTTGAGGAGGGGGGGAAAAAAAAAAAAAAAAAAAAAACCTACAAACCTTCTTTTGTAATCTGATGACTGAGGTCCATTTTTTTTCCAAAAGGCCAGCATACTTCTTATCCAATTCTTCATTCTGTGGAGATTTTTTTTTTGGGGGGGAGAGAAGGATATCAGCAAACAGGCGAAGAAAGCCAATCAAAGTCGTGGGCTCAGCATAATCTGTGAAGTCTCTGTGTGTGTGTGTGTGTGTGTGTGTGTGTGTGTGTGTGTGTGTGTGTGTGTGTGTGTGTGTGTGTGGCGGGGCGCGCATGTTGAGGTCTTTGGCTATAGTAAGAAAGAACAGGGAATTATTTACACACCCCTCACAGGCCAACGCTGACTGCCAGACACCGCCAACCTACTGTACCCAACACACACCCACACCCGCACAAACACACACCCTAGTCCTAATCCTTCTCACACAAGCTAATCTCCTGCAGACAAGGAAGACTTAGGCATCTTACAGCCACACACCCGGTACTGGAGGTAGTGGTGGAAGTTAACTTGTGGCAGTCCTGGCAGACAGAGGCCTGATTCCACCTGCAGGCTAATACCACTAGCTGGCAGCTACCTTTTACATAATGGACCTCAAGGCACACACAATCTGTTTCTTACTGCCAGAATGATTTTCCCAAAAAAGATGAAATTCTGACAGTTCCAGCTTCTTAAATAGGAAAATTAGCTTCTTTTCTTTTGTCTGGCATTATAATAAACTGAATATATTTAGTTTTTGGACTTTTGATCAGACAAAACAAGGCATTTAATGACATCACCTGGTGCTGCTAGATTCTGGGATGAGCATTTAATCACTGTTCTTTTTGATGTTTTACAGACCAAACTAATAAAACTAATAATCATTAGTTGCAGCCCTAATTCCATGATATTTAAATAACTGAAGAAAAAGAAAAGCAGCAAAACTCCACATCTGAAAAAACAGAATCCGGGAATTTAGGGAATTTCTACTTGGAAAAATTATTTAAACGATTAATTGCCTACCAAATTTGCTGCCAATTCAATTTGACATTCTCAACAAAACCAAAAAGTCAATTTAGCTTTATTTAGGTCTATAGCCTCAACTGACTTGTTAATGTTAAAAAACATAATGACTTAATTATAACATTTTATAACGTCGAAAAGGACCTCCTTCTTTTCCTTAAATGTAATTAAAATACAAAAGGCAAAAAATAGTCAAATAAAATCACATTTTGCCTTTTGTAGTCTTATACTACACCCAGTACAACAGTTCTGGTGGCACTAGGTGTATATCCATGCTTTGAGGCTGTTTCTAACTATCAAAGCATCAAAAACCCACATTGACAGACACCCATGAGTGTCATTGAGGTAGAAAATTAGTGTTTCACTCCAATTTCACAACTAGCTTCTAAAGCCTCGGTTGGAAACAAAAGCAACCATCCTGGAGGTGTGGAGAGACGCAAGCAAAACCGATGCATATATTTAACACGTCTCAATGACAAAAGGTGATTCCTTGGTATATAACATGAGGTGTATAAAAAGACAAAGACATGAACTGAGGCACTGGGGAGAAATGGAGTAGAAAGAAAACAGAGGGAGAGGGAAGGGAACCCAGTTTGGACAAGTCTGCCATCATCTAATCTGCCATCTGCCTGGACACTCTGCCCATTACATCCACACACACACATCCACACACACACACACACACACACACACACACACACACACACACATCCACACACATCCACACACACACACACACACACACACACACACACACACACACACACACACAAAGAGACAGAGAGAGACACAGAAACACACAAAGTGCCAGACTTCATTGCAGCCTGCCAGCCTATTGGCTATGGGTAATAAGCGTGTGTGTGTGTGTGTGTGTGTGTGGTGTGGTTGTCTGTGTGTGTGTGTGTGTGTGTGTGTGTGTGTGTGTGTGTGTGTGTGTGTGTGTGTGTGTGTGTGTGTGTGTGCGTGCATACAGGTATGTACATTTTCTTTAACAAGGCAATATAAAACGAGAGCATGACCTCTATGAATTATTCCTGCTATGAAAACCTACTAGTGCACACCACCTCACATAGAATTAAACTTAAAAACTACTACTCAAATAGCCACAAAGAGCCAAGGTTAGGAACATTTAATTCACTCTGAACAAAATCTATCCACATTCAGTAGAAATAGAAAACCAACTAGGCAATGACTGCCTAACAATGTGGCCTCAGGGAAATGGTGCTAAAAATCACTTGGTTGTTTAGCACGGTCGTGCCAAGGTGTGCGTTTGGCTGAGCGGCAATATCAAACAGGGTGAACCTATCCCTCTGTGCCATACATCTATTATTCAGCCTGCTTGCACAGGGCTACCGCAGAGAAAACGTCTGGAAGAAGAATGAATAAAAACATAGAGGACAAGGGGGTGGGGTGTCATGTGAAGGCAGGGTGAAAGAAGTGATGCTGCAGAGAGGTAGAGCAAAAAAGTGAAAATAAAACAAGTCATAGATGAAAAGGGCTTGAAATGACTCAGTAATAACATGATAAACAGGAACATGAGTTAACAGTCTGCCAAAGAGTGCTGGAGCTCCTAAATCAAATTTAGGGGCACAATATGTTAAGATACTTCAAATTCCCACCTCTATGCTTTAATTTCCAGGGTGCAGGCAGTGGTGACAACAGTGCATTTTCATTCATATTTTGGCTCTTTACTTCAGCACATCATATATGAAAAAAATTACATAGAATAAACATGAGGTTTAAAGTTGCAATCTCGAAGATTTTCATTTCAATGTCATTACATCACAATGACATTTACAATACACTGTGTATTGTAAATGTCATATTTACAAGTTGAAAAAACGTATAAACTTATAAATATGACAAGTTAGCAGGAGCATTTAGCAAAGACCCCTTAGTCAGATAGACCACCATAATTGGAGGCAGGTGCTCCCAGTTACACTTGTGAACATGTTGACTCAAATGAGAAATAAAGTGGAAATCAAGGCATATTGTTTGTATAAATTGGTCTGATTGGTTGTGCGGATGTATGTGCCCGTCCTTAATCTACTTACATTATCTAATTCCGCCTCCTTCTTGAAAGTGGAATATGCCTCTTCGTATCCATTGGAACGTAGATAATCGGCTATCGCTCGATTTCTGAAACAGACAAAGGGAACCCTTAATTAGTTCTCCTGATCAGCAGACAAGATAGTTGTTAAAGTGCCAAGAGAAATGACATGAGTAATGAAGTTGTATTCAACACTGTAAAACAAAAGACAGAAAATGAGCATGTTCAAGAAACGTGTCAGACAAAGATGTAAATTTAACATGCTTTTCACACAGACTGTTTTATCAAGCTTTTAGCTATATAATAGAAATGCGTTGCATGCATAAAGTCAGACACATAGCCCTAACCTTACCAATTCACAGACAGACAGTCTGCTACTCGCTTTCTCTCTCACACACACACACACACACACACACACACACACACACACACACACACACACACACACACACACACACACACACACACACACACACACACACACACACCCATTTGACACAAATCGAGAACACATCTGTCTGGCTTCTATAATGAGCTCTTGTTGCTGTGGGCAAATAATAGGAAGGGATGACTCCCCATGGTGTAGATATCGGGAAAAGGCGAGTCAGTGTACATCCTACCATCACCTACAGACACACAAGACAGACAAATCACTGAGAAGCAGGATAATACCAGTGAACTGAATAAGCTTTTGGCTACTGATATTTTCTCCAGTACATCTCCTTTTCAGTTAGATGTTTGTGGACAAACACAAGCAGACAGTCAAAGACACAGACAGAGAGCCAACACCAAAGATGGTGGGGATGGCAGCAGTGGTGTGCAATTGTTCTACTATCTAAAATGTGTGAGGAGAGATGTCCAGATAGGACAGACAATAGACCAGACAGGCAGAGCTGAAAGCAAGAACAGATCAGGCTACCTTCACTCGGTTTTTGTCTCCTGGCTGCCATAAGGAAGACCCGACCACTTACAACACACACAGCTAATACGCACACACACACACACACACACACACACACGCTACACACACACGCTCACACACACACACACGCTAACACACACACACACGCTAACACACACACACACGCTAACACACACACACACACACACACACACACACACACACACACACACACACACACACACACACACAGTTTATGACTGCAGCCTCAGCAGCAGCTCAATTTACCAAGAGTTATTAATGAGGTTCAAGTCAGTCTCAATAGTTCAGGTTTTTATTCTCCATCTAATTAGATTCTCATGAGGGTGCAGAAAAGTGAATTATTTATTTGACTTTTTTCTTTCTTAACCAAAATGTTCCACTTAGTGTTTATGTAGTACATGCACTCTTGTAATTCTACTACTGTACGTAGAGTAAGGAAAAACTTTGATTTAGGGCTGAACGTATTTAAGTATTATCTTATATCAAGTTTATTTGCATTGTTACAATATGATAATATTGTGTTATTTTAAAAAATTCTGTTGTTAAAATCAATGATTCTCAGCAAAATTATAACAAAACCAAACGAGTTGACATTGTTGTGTGAAGAGTTGTATGTACACTTTTTACCTGTGTACCTAATAACGTGGCCACAGTCTAATGCAATCCAAAGAAACCCCTCTCAATATAATGTAGTCCAGTACAACACCACCTTTAACTATGACCTCATTAATAAAAATATAATTGAATTTACACACTTTTGACAATGTCACCAAAACTGAATATGATGAGCTCTGCTTAAACTCCCCAGTTGCTTAAACTCCCCTCAAACTTTCTAAATGTAAACTATCATAACATAATTGTGAATAATGTAAAAATTTTACGCTATTCACAAAGTCTACTTTTCAGTCTGTGAAAACAGCTGTATAATGTTGTCTTCGGCTCTGGAGCTCTGAGGTTTGTCCCATTTTAAGGACTAAAAGTCAGGATATCTTGGCCTCTGCTGCTTTGATTATGACAGTTTTTGTTTTTAATGTCCATCTCTTCTTAGTCTCCCAGCTTTATCTACATGCAATGATTAACCACTGGAACAGCCCCCTAAAAAAGTTTCACTACAAAAACAACTCACGTGAACATTGTTTTTGGCTGGATGCGACAGTAAGGCCAGCCCTAGAAAAGTGAATGTCCGTGACTGACTGACTGACTGAGTGCGTTCTGGTGTTACACCATTGGTCGTTGTCTTGCTCTTTCAAAATGACTTGGTGTAAACAGTTTCTAATACATCACCAGGGGGCTGTTTACAGGCAGTGTTGCCAAATTAGCGCCTTTGTGACTAGATTCGCCTACTTCACAAAAGCACATAGCAACAAATCTAACCACTTTTTGGACAGACCTTAGCTACTTTTCATGGAAGAAAGTCACCAGTATTGCCCCGCAAGCAAGAGGTTGGGTTTTCCCTCCACAGACACACCTCTCTCGTCAACTGACCACACGACAGCTGACACAGACGTGACTGAGCTCCTAACTTTCTCACTGAGTGATTATTTTACAAGTAAATATAGCTGAAATCACATCAAAGCTGTTGTCTTTAACTTGTGTGTGATTTTGTCAGCTGATGTCGCAGATATAAAAATCAGGATTTTAGCAGTGCAGAGTAGCAGCTTGGAAATGGCTTGGAAGTGTCTGCTGGTTAACATGTAGTCACTATCTCATACTTGTTCCATTGTGTGGCAACAGAAATAGAAAAACATGTAAATGAGAACAGCTTTATTGGGAATTCAGCTGTATTATAATACTGTATGTGAGCACAGAGAATAGGAGAGAAGCAAACAGATAAAGGGTGGTTCAGCCATATACTAAGTTTTGTTTAGGCTTGTTTTCTTCAGGACTGGTTCTGGATTTGTTTTTCCATTGCACCTTCAGTGTTTTCTGTGAATTTTAGTGAATTCATTAATGTCTGATAAAATGCAATTTTCCTCTAATAGTAACACGATATTTCCTTGATTCCAGCCCTCCTGTGTTTGTGCCAAGCAAACCTCACCATTAATGCCAGAAGTCATACAAGCTGTCAGGCAGCAATGCTTTGAGGTGCCAATATGAAGGGGGTGGGGGGTACAATCTGTCAGCCCAGCCTGTGCCCCTGTGCTCTCTTGGTCAGTATTGAGCACTGAAAACCCCCTCTTCCTCTGCCCACCTGAATCCCCATCAACAGGACCAGACCTTATTACAGCTCAAGGTTAGCAAGAGGTTATCTGCTCCTCTGACAGTCTGCCTGCTGGAGGTCTACAAAACTAGTGGGGAGGGCTGAGGCATGCTAGTATGTCTGAGAGAAAGTGTATAAGCAGGGGAAGGAATCTGAAGCACAGAGGAAGCTTTGATGTGGTGTGGGTGTGTCAGTAGAGTGTGTATGACTAGTAGTTCTTCCACCAAGCCCATCAACAAGTTGCACCAGAATGCCAGAATTTCAGGAAGACAACCCAGGCTCCAATACCAACTACATGCACCTACACCTACAAGTCTTAAATGTCACGACTAAATTTATAGTAAGAAATTAAGGAGATGCCTATGTTTGTGAGGCCAAGAACCAGGGCAATATGTAGGATCTGGATTATACATATATATTAATTTTTTAGGAAGGATCCTTTATCTAAGAGAGCAAAGTAGGCCCAACAAGTTCCTAACAAACCTTTTAGTTGATGGACACAGTAATATTACAGTAATGCTGTAACAGACTGCATATGGTTGAAGACAAAAGTCATTTTGATGTAAGGTTTATAATCAACTTTCTATGTCTCATGTAAACCACATGGTGGAGCAGTTCCTGTAGTAGCAGGTGATGTCTTTTATGGGGATTTTAAAGTCTTTTTGCATAATGTTAACAATAGAGCGCACACAACCAAGTTGGTTGTACAAAACAACTAGAGCTGAAACGATTAGCTAATTAATCAATTAGTCGATCAACAAAAAATTAATCAACTATTAGTAAACTATTTTGATAATTGATTAATCATTTTAGTAATTTTTTCAAGCAAAAATGCTAAACATTTGCTGGTTCCAGCTTCTCAAATATGAGGATTTAATGCTTTTCTTCGTCATATATGACTGTATACTGAATATCTCAGAGTTTTTGACTGTTGGCCAAACAAAACAAGGCATCTGAATACATCTACTTGGGCTGTGGTAATTATAACTGGCATGTATCAGTATTTTCTGACATTTTAAAGACTAAATTAATTAATTGAGAAAATAATCGGTAGATTGATTAATTAATAATGAAAATAGTTGTTAGTTGTAGACCTAAAAACAACACAACCACAGAGCAAAACAAAGTGAAGAAAATTGGGGCCGATATTTGTATACAACATCTCCTGTTTCTATTTTTGAATGCATACTGTTTCAAATATATGCACTCAAAAGCATAGTAGCGAAGCAGCAGTGGACAATTTAGTCAGAGTGGACATCTGTCAATGAGCCTCTGGGCTGAAAGCAGACATCAACACAGATGATCCACCACTCCCATGACCCCCACTTTACTCTGAATGTGCCAAACAAATATACACCAATATGCAGTTTTCAATATGTGGAGTCCCCAAAGACTGAGGGAAAAAAAGAAGAAAAGATGGAGATGTGTAGTGATGTCGACAGAAGGAGAGCAAACCGGTGGGTTTCCATGGTTACTAGCAGCCCACAGCAAGATGACGTGATGGGGAAATATTGAGAAAGAGGGCAGGGAAAGTATGTGGACAAAGGACAGACCGAAGAGGGGGAAAGCTGTAAACTTGCTCTGCTTCAATGAGATCAAAAGGCTTTCTCTGTGAGAAAACATCGTGACTGAATATCATACTCATGTTACAACACAGTCTTACAAGTGCAAGTAATCTTAGTTCATGTGAGCCTCAAATGGGTTAAATCTGTGCTGTGGTTGGTCAGACCTCTGGTACTCTGTTCTCTCAAGTACTATAAAACATTAATGGGGTGACACAAAGAGAGTGAAAGGGATGAGATGAAGTAGAGATGCATGACCTCATCCTTCTGAGAAGAGATGTGAGTCAGACATCCAGCAGGTCTGCCAGTGGCATCCCTTCCTCCCAGTTCCTGCTCCATATACTTTCATATCACTGTAGAGATGAGCAACACTTACTAATAGAGCCTCCACCTACTGACAGACTTCACTATATACTGTGTAAATGATAAAATTTGTTACCAGATGTATCGACTGCATCTTATGTAGTTAAATGCAGGATAAACTGTACCTGGTGCTGGCCAGGCCACTCTGTGCAATTAAACCCAACCCACAGTAGAGGAGAAAACAATTCATCACTCTCCATTAACTTTGTATTACGTGAAGGTGCCGTTCGAGTTGGCTGTTTGTGGTTGTACACAACTTGCACCCATCCACTAACAAAAATTTGTGGGCATTCAAAGAACGATAATTTTTCATTGTTGTATGAGTGTACATTCTCAACTAAAGGTAAGACAAAGAACAAGCAATCAGCTTTCACTGGATACTCTTCTTATCTCAGTTAACTAAACTATGCAAGGCATGATTTTGATGTTTGTTAGGTTAAATGATGATCTTACCCAATGATTCCATCAAACAAATGTAAATATCAAAGTATTTTACCTCTGGCCATTCAGTGGAATCATTTCTCCAAGAAAAGCAAGGTATGGAGAGGGGGCACTGAAGTAGACTGAAAATACTGAGTTTGTCAATATAACTTTTCCTCTCTGGTAGAAATACGGTGCAAAATAATCATTTGATATATCAAATGTTTTTAAGCTAGATCCAGGCATATTGTTAGGGTCTCAGCCCTTGGTTGCATACTGTGGCACCAATTGTTCCTCCTCCAGTGGGTGTGGTTTTCAGAGTATGATGAGTTGCGCTCTGTCTCTATGGTCAGTGGATTGTTGGATTATCCAGCATTTCTAACCCATGTTTTACACTTTTTTTATTAGACTTTAATAGCATGATACAGTTGAATGAATAAAACTGAATGTTTAAGTTGCAAGTTGAATGAGTAATAGCTTCTCTGGAGTAAGAATTTCTATACCAAAAAACTACAAACTGTAAAAGAGCTGTAACAATTTAGTCAATTAATTGACTTCTTGATCAACAGAAAATTAATTTGCAACTATTTTGATAACTGAATAATTGCTTAAAAAATTTTTAAGCAAAAATGCAAAATATTTGCTGGTTCCAGCTTCTAAAATGAGTAGAATTGATGCTTTTCTTTTTCATACCAGATAGTAAACTGAATATTTTTAGATTTTGGACTGTTAGATAAAATAAGACATTTGAACATACCAACTTAGACTGTGGGGAATTATAACAGATTTTTCACTTTATTCTGACATTTTAAAGGCAAAACAATTAATCAATTAATCGAGAAAATAATATGCAGATAAAGCAATAATGAAAATATTCATTAGTTGCATCCCTAATTAACGAAAACATTTCTTGTAAAGATACTAACCAAAAAAGAAAATAGTATATTACAGACTTGCTACTCATACAATAACACAATTTCTGGTCATATCAATTTCTTGATAAATACTAACACTAACACTGTGCAAGGACAAATAGAGGGCTGCTACTAATTATTTTTCTAAATACTGATTAATGCTTTCAGTTTTTTTTTTTTTTTTGGGGATTATTCAATCATTTAGTCTAAAAAAATGTGAAAAAACGACAGTTCACAATAACCCGATGTCATAGCAAATTTGTGGTTGCCCAGGTCTTATTTTCATGCAAGGCTCATACGTGTAAATGCCCATAAATACACTAGCAGAGTACAGAAATTAATCGGATAAACACCCTCTTGTTAAAACTCACATCATGATATTTTTAAGGCACATTAAACACACAACGCTAACATCATCTACAGACTCTAAATGTTCCAATTAATCAGAGAAAGGGGAGTTTTGCTTGGCAGGCCAGGCCACTGCTCTGTGCCATATATCTATCTATGGGCACAAACCTTACAAAGGAGTATTTCTGGACCTGACAATGTATGTACCCGTTCAATCGTTCAAAACTGCTGATAAATGTTTAACAGGAATAAGCTCAAGTGTACACTCTCAAAGATTCCTTGGCACATATAAAATTAACCTTCCTCAGGATTATGTCAGCATATGTCATTATTTAAGCATGTATCACAGTCAGTTTTGTTTTCTGTGAGCAGGTTGCCTACACCCTTAGACATGTACTGTTTGAAAACAACTGTATTACCACCTCCACATGAGGCTTAAGATTTTCTGGTGGCCCTGATTGTGCTCCAAAAAGCTTACAGAGGTTGTACCAGTAGTTTTTCTCTGAGATGATAAACACTGCAAACATCAGAGGATGACAGGCCAGTGCTGTGTGGTGATGTAACCACTGCCTCTGCTAAGTTCACATACTTATGGCAATAGTGCTAAAGAAAAACACTGTCTTCAGAGATTTAAAAAAAAAAAGTTTGTCATACAAACTGCTAATTTCCTTTTTCTTTTATCCTGATGCTCAAGTAAAGACTGCACCAACCTGGCAAAGTGTGGGACTTCCTTTCAGGACTAAAACAGACTGCCACTCATGCAGCTTTATCTAGATATTTTACAGATTATTTTATATTTTAGCTTCATGTGTGAACAAGGGCAACACTCCCATGTCATTATTTCAGTTCCCCTTTTCAAGACCTAAAGAGGCAGGAGATCTTGTTTTAGAAATGATACTATCAAAAGCTCTGCAATTTACCCAAGGAACACATTTGTTTGGAGTTGATGGAAAACCTAAAAACCAGTGAGGTGAGCCTTTTTTCAGGCTTGATAACTGAAAAAGCCACAAGATATCAGTGCTACTACTCAATAAAAACAAAAGAACTGATTAATCTGCACATTAACAGTAGGAGAAACACCAGAGACTCAAAAATCAGGTACAACAGGCTTCTATTCACATGTCCAGGACAGCCATGTAATCAAACTCTACACTGAATCTTACAGATAATAAACCACTACTTCTGCTGAAAGATTCTTTGTGTGAAAGTAACAACAGACAGATTCAGCAAAGCAGAGGGTATGTAAAGCGAAGTGGGGAGCCGGTAGAGAGCTAAAAAAGTTAAGCTTATTCCACCGTCTTAACAGCTGAGTACTGAACAGCTGATAACTTCTCAGGCAGAACTTGCTACCAGAGTCATTCCACAAAAATCACATGACAGGATTACGTAATTGCCCTGCTCCAGCTGGATTTCCATGAAAACTGTAACCAATCTACTATTTCTGTTGCGTGACTGTTGGAGAGGGTTACTGAGACATGAAGCATCACACCTGAAGGCAATCACAACTCAGATTAACCAGCCAATTAAACCAGCACATAGTTTAAAACAGAAAATTGGATTTACATATAGCAGTTTATGCCCTTTACTTGATTCCCAACTTTTATTCAACACAAAGCCACTAATAAGGTCGTATATCATAATGCAGTTAATTTCAATGTTAAAAACGTAGGCTGTGAAGGGGAACAAGGGCAGTCTGCTTTCATGAAAGTGAAGAGCCACTGCACTGAGGATCAACCTTAAACCCAAAGAGAACTTTAAAGGGGGAAATCTCCTTTCAACTGCGATCCAGAGAAGACAAATCTTCATTCCTGGACTGTCTTTTTACTAAATTCAGACTTAATAAAACACTGACTATTCTTCATTACGGAGAATGTGCCTGTGTGTGCACGCAGGAAGAGCTTCAGATCAAAAAACAACATGGGGCTCAAAAACCAGTTGTCTGGTCTACACACAAAAATACACTTAAAGTCAAACACTTTTCTATAATGGGTGTGTCGCATGTACACATTTTCTGTCACGTGGTGATGGTGGAGCTTTATTGACTGAGCTTAGACCAATGCTTTAACGAGTCAAGTGTACTTTCTTAAACCCCATGAGGCTATGTATAATTCAAGCTTGGATAAACAAAAGGTTAACAAGGCTAGACACAGCACAGATGTGACACTAGCCTTCCCATCACACATACAAAAAGGTTGGTTTTTTTTTTTTTTCTCTAAATCATTTCTACTGGAGGTGGCAATCCACTGAAATATTTCTGGATGTACTAATGTTATTGTGGGCAGTGCTGCAAATGAGAAGGACGACTTTTTCCAATAATGGATTTACAAAATGTTTTATTTTTTATTTAATCATTGACAAGACACACAACAACATAATTACTGATGATTTCTAGAGATGCATTATTCAACCAACAGAAAAATAATTTATAATTATCAGTAATGCAAACTAATCAGGGGTGGAAAAGATCTGGTTGTTCTAGGGGTTTTTTTTGGAATCTTGGTCAAACAAAGACTAATTATTAATAATTAATAAATGATTGATAATGAAAATAGTTGCATCCTTAATAATAATAATGATTATTAATCGATTAGTTTGTCAATATAATGTGAGAAAATTGTGAAAAACACCTGTTATAATTTCCAAAGTGATGTGTTGAGATAGCTAGTTAAATTCAGCCACAGTCCAGAAACCCAAAGATAGTCAGTTTTTAATTTTATTTTAGAAGCTGGTACGAGCAAATGTTTGGCAGTTTTACTTTACAAATTACTAGCACAATTAATAAAAATAGTTGCATATTGTTTTTCTGGCGACTGACTAGTCAATTAATCAACTAATCGCATGTATTATCATATTATCAAATGTAAAAAGGAAAGATGCTGTTGGCAAGAAAAGCAAGTGGTCAGAAAATGATTTGGTGCTGTGTTTTTAAAAAAAAAAAAAAAAAAACCTCATACCACTAATGACACACACAATGTGCAACGTTTTTCGGTGTATATATTTCAGTTGGCTGCTCTTCTTCCTAAAATCAAGTCCCCTTTATATGGGGATGGAGAATGAAGCATCCAGAACACAGACAATGTTACAGTGCCAGTCCATCTGTATTTCAGTACCAAGGCAAAATCGGATCTGTACTGCTGACAGAACCCCTGCAGATGCACCCGGCCATGTTCAGTACACTAAGCATGAATGGAGAGATTCGGGAATACATCATGCAATGCAAAGCGCCTGTGTGTGCCAGCAACAAATGTCTGTATGGAAACCTCTCCCCCTCAGGAAACACCTGTCACAGCCAACCACTACAGTGCTACCACAGATATATGACACTGTTTGATTTACTGCATTTGTTGGACCCAGTTCAGGCAGAATAAATGCAAACAGTGCAATTACTCAAAAGGGGAGAAGCTTTGGACTTTAAGACACAAATCTGACACTCAGTGACACTTAAAACTGGCAACTGAACAACTCACAGCACAAGAATATCCTGGGTTTTTTGGGTGGGCTAATACAAAGTTTGACAGAAATTCAAACTTACCCTAATCCTGGAGAAAATAAGTGTGTAATCAGTGTATGTTGGTCATTATTTTAATCATGTAACTAAGATAATACGTTTATTAAAAAAACTTTCTGTACTTTAACGAAACTTGTGCTTTCAATTTTCGGGGGGAAATCCATTGTCTTTGTGTGGAAAAAAATTAACCTCCCTGTGTATCAAGAGCAGCTGCTTCGTGTTTTATCACTCACTGAACCTAGTATTGCTTTCTCCATTGTTGCTTTCTCCAATTTTTAAGAATCATAATTTGGATAGCCAGGACATGTAAACTTGTACAACTTATTTGTTCCAGAGCTCAGGATAACAAAGTGAAACCAGAAAAGGACAGAAGGCCGAGCTTTAGATAATTCAGCTTATTTTAATGTGCATGAATATTAGAAGACTAGTAAATGTGTATACAATAAACATAACATTTGTTCTGGGACAGATGCTCTCGGCCACTTTAACTCCTCATGCCATAGCTTTGACTCTCCTGAATTCTTGGTCTTTCATTGTAGCTTGTATAAATCACCTTTATGTCTTCTGAATGGCAGAGGTCTTGGCATTTCATCTGTTATGTCATCACATTCACAGCCAGGGGACAATGGAAGAAGAACAAAAAAATCACATGAATAAGCTTGTACCCTAAGGTGGGGGGCAAAGGCCCATCTGTACATGGGTGCCCCCAGGTATTTCAAGGGAGCAGAGAATTTGTGCTCTGTATCTATTTCTACTGCACGCCAGCGGGGACGAGTCCCCTGACCCTGGAAAGAAACACAACTGTGCTTTTCATTGGCTATGCTCATAAAGATAGTTGTTGTGAAGATGCTGCGTAATCACAGCATCTGACTTCCGTGCTGACAAAATAGCACCAGTTTAGGGGACAGAGATTATTTCTCTTTTTAGAATATGTTTTTGTCTGGAAAGACAAAAACAACAAGGAAGGATAAACTGTCCTCTCTTGCCTTCTCTTGTACCATTTTCATGCTTTATGATTTAAAGTTAATAAATAAAAATTTCATGCGAAAATCAGGGCACTTTTTCATATAGAGCAGGTTTAGACTGTACTCTTTATAGTTATATTCACAGAGACCCAATATTCCCCCATGAGCAAGCAATTGGCGACAGCAGCAAGGAAAAATTCCCTTTTAACAGGTAGAAACCTTGAACAGAGCCCGGCTCATGGTATGCAGCCATCTGCCTCGACCGACAGGGTTGAGAGAGAAACAGAAGGGGGGGCACATAGCACAGTACAGGTACCACATAAAGATGTATAATAATAACGAGACATAATAATTGAAGCAGTGGGTGTTGAGCAGGATCATGGGGGCAGTAGGTGTCTTGCAGTCACAGATCCAGACTCTGCAGCACCAGGGGCAGAAATACCTGGAGGCATTACTACTTTTACTTAAACAAAGGACCTGAGTACTTCTTACACCTCTGAAGTCAGTGCAGATTTATCATTTTTCCTGCAGTTATTTGATGGCTTCTGACAGCTCTTTTCCTCATCCAAATGTGGAAGAGGAAAAGAGAACCTTCAAAGAAAGAAGGGAGCCCAATGAAAAATCAGAGTTAATAGCTGACAGTGAACTGGTCCATGTTTCCATTACCCCCTCTGCTATATTGCTGAATTCAAAGTCGGCTGCTAGGTTTCCAAGCAGGCTTCCCAAAATGAGGCTGCTAGAGATAAGATAAGATCTTAGTGACACTTTATAAAACAACAAACTCCATGAGAGCACCAACAAGGCAAGTGACATCTCCAACGGGTATAATGTATCAAATTCTTTAATGTGACTCAAGTGGTCCCACATCAGTTTTCTGTAAGCTATGGGGCCAGAGACTTGTGCAACAGAGGAGAAAAGGGGGGTACATGCGGGGGGGGGGGGGTCCTGGCAGCTTCCTCTGAACAACACGTAGCATGAAAGATTAGCATTCCAATAGACCTCTCCATACCAACAGACCCCTCCCACAGTGCTAATCTAAAAACACAGAAACATTGTTGGGAATGTAAAGAGTCTCGTCATGTGAGCGTTGATGCATTTCTCAGACAATTCAAGGGAGAAAACAGGGAGAAAAATGACAATCTACAGGGTCGTCATCGAATCTCATTGCAAGTCAGAGGCAAATATCTCTATTGTATCCGTTTTAAAATATGCAGTTTTAACATGCTTCTAAAGCTCAACAAGATCATCTCATCTCCCTTTCATGACCTTGTATCTCACATTGAGAAGCCTTCACTTTTTATCCCTTGCCTCAGGGGTTAATTACCAAGCACAGAGACTCAGCAGGGCCAAATTACAGTACCCCCCTTTATGACAGTCTCTCTCACTTTTCCCACATGCTTAATATATACACTTCACAGCACATGTGCTGATATTTCTTTGTCTGTATGCCCCTTCTATGCCTGCTCCAGATGATTTTGTAGGCAGATTTAAGACATCTTGGGCACGTGGTTTCCCTGTGGACGGACAGTGTGCATAAAGCCGGTCCATAAAGCTTGGTAAAACACTGGACCCCAATTTGTGAATGCTAAACATTTTCAGGGGTAGGTACTGTAGTTGGAGGATCGATAAATTTGTGCTGCAAGACCTCAGGGGAGCTTGGAAACCTTCAACCAGTCACTGAATCTTCTTGAGGGGTACCAAGGAGAAAAAAATTGTTAAAAATGTCTAGTTTAAACCAATTCCCTGAGTCAATACCCATCCTTGCCTGAAAGCAAACAGATTGTCTGCCGTCATAAGAAGGACAACTATTACAGGGGGCGTTGCTGTTTAGGCTTTGAAAACAATTATAAACAAATAATACAAAATATATTATAAACATTTATAAATAAAATATCAATGGTTTGCTTGGGTACAGGTATACAAACAGAGCTGTATGGAGCCAGACCACATTAAGCCATTCATTAAGGTCTTTCATACTATAATTGGCAATCGTGTAATTGGGCAGCTTTAAGGGACATCTGATTCAGATCAACACAACAGCAGCTCTGCTCACTTGGCCCTCATATTCAATTAGATGAAATACACAATAACCCGGCCTGTCACGATGTATCAGCAAAATAGTCAGCAAACAGAAGCTTAAAGAATAAGAGTGGAGACCCGATGGATCAAACATGTTGACATGCCACCCACATTCTCATAAAGCATGGTTATCATGGTAATTTTTTCTCCCCTTATCTCTCCACTGAAGACCCTCCCCAAAAATGCTAAAGAAAAATTTTTATTTTTTACTGCAGCTGAAGTTTTATTTCTGATTAAGAGAAATGATGATGTACTAAATTCAACTCTGTACAATTGCCAAACAGCATGAAGTGATGGCATTTGGTAGAACTTTAATTGCTTGAAGACAAATACATGTTTTTATACTTTTGGGGGTCATCGTCGAAACTTTTTCAACATCTTGCTAGCATAGCTGTAACTTGTAAGCCTGTCACGTGGTGACGCGTCACAGTCCCAATGTCAGTGCCGGTAACGTTAGACGAGAGCTGTGATGCACAAAACTATCACTAAAATTAAATATCCTTGTCTGAAAATAACTAATTATAATTAATGATGATGCATAATGAATGATGCTGGATCACTATTTCGTATTTCATAGGCTATTTGGGATTTTTCCTGTAGTGCTTATATAATAATAATAATAATAATAATAATAATAAATAATAACACCCTTGCAGCTTTCGAATATTTTTGATAATGGATTCATCGCTATAATTGCTTTAATTGTTACTTTTCAAGCAAAAATGCCAAACTTTTCCCCAGTTCCAGCTTCTCTTTTGTCATATACCATACTACTTTTCTTAGTGTTGTGTGATAGTGAACTTCACATGTTTGGATTTTGGAAGGTTGGTCAGACAAAATAAACAATTTGATGACATTATCTTTTAGTTTAGGAGACTGCATTGGGCATTATTTCAGTATTTTCTGTAGATATTCTATAGACCAAATGATTAATCAAAAATAAATAAATAAGTAAATATAAAATAAAATCAGATTAAGTCAAATATGCATTAGTTCCGGCCTTGAATGAACACTGCTCTCTCCCCCTTGGAAAAATATCTTGCCTAAAAGAAGAGCACCTAATCATGTTCAATCCTTCAAAGCTGCACAGTAACATCAGAAGAATGTGGTTGCACCGTGCAGCTGAGCAGTTGTCAGTGTGTGATAGTAAATGAAAGTGACGGTGAAATTAAACAATTCTCATCCCATGACATGAGCAACACTGAGACCAGTGTATAAATCCATAAATCTTGAACCTTACATCTAAATATCTGAGCCAATTGTTGTGAAAGGTGTGTTGGCAACTTACAGTTCATCTCGTTGCCGTTGTGACAGCACCATGGTGATTGGGAAGTGTGGGCAGGGCTAGGAGGGATCAGTTGGTAGAAGGTGAGTCTTGTGCAGCTGCTGCGCTCTCCTCAGTCAGGAGATGAGCTGTGCTGATCCAGGCAACACGGGCAAGGACGAGCTGTGTACTCCAATAGCAGGCGGTTGGTTTTGTCCAGACAAAGACTCAGACTGAGAAGAGGGGAGCGCAGGAATCTGCCCCCCAACTGGCTGACTCCAGGGACAACAGAAGTGGAGAGCCTGCAGACCAGTCACCAGCCAAGTCTACACTGCATCTGAAGAGGAGAGAGAGGGAATGTCAACATTAGGTATGCATGACAGATAACATGAAGAGTGGGTGGGGATGAAAATGTTTATAGGCCAAAGGAATGCTGCATCAATGTCTGCACCATTTCATACACAGAAAAAATGGCTGAAGAATCTGTTAACAAATAAAAAATAGAAAAAACAGAAGCAAAAAACAGTACATACGCTGTATTTTCTATCAGAAAGAACTCCCACAGAGAAGATTCAACAGCAATCACTATCGAACAAATAAAAGACAGCATAAAGTCATCTATCAGACATTTCATAAAAACCATCTCCTTTCAATAAAGCACTCCCTCATTTGCTTTTCAGCCTCTCTCTTGCTATCTACCTTCATAATCCATCTGTCATGTCACCAGTCTGGTCTGAGAGGTCTAGTCTGCTCTTGCAGCAAATTCCCTTTTACGCGCACATACAAGAACTGACCCATATTCTGAGCAACGTACTTCTCCTCCCAGGTTGCCAACAGAAAAGAAAAACAGGACACAGCCGAGTGGGCTCGGGCAACGGCTGAGCACTTGTTAAATTCCCCCGACCCTTTCATCTCAATATGACACCTGCTTAAGAGCTGGCTGGCCGAGCTGATGGCAAGATGAAATCACCACGACCATTTGTGTCAGCAAAAAATGTATTGGTGTTATTGTGAAAATTAATTTATTGTTAAAAGTTGAGTACTGGTGTGAAGAATAATAAATGTGCAATGCAACAAACAATGATGTGATGAAGTCTATTTTTACACTGCATCTTAGTCTTGAAACCAAAGCAGGTATCCACTAGAATACTAACTGTGAGCTACAATAAGCCTCTTAGTCTACTGGGACCAGCCTGCCTAAATCTCTGCCAGACCAGTAAACAAAAGTACAAACAAAGCCAATTTACTTCCTCCTAGAGACCCGCAACAAACTGACAAAACTACAACATGGCACAGACGTCCAGACACATTTACAAGAGACAATGTGTGAAGGCATGAGGATTGGAAACACTCCAGGAGGTTGCAATGAAGGAAAATACACACATTCCTCATTTCAGCTGATGATGCAGGAGGGACATTACCTCAAGGGAAAACCATTCCTTTTCACTCCTGCTTTTGTTTGCACAAATAGAGCAAAGCAGCTTAGGGACCTAGTACATACATACTGTACATACTGTATACTCAAAACATGAAGGCTGCAGATGTAAAACTGTCCTACCTGGCACAGAGTCTATTCTGTTGAATGCATAAGATAAAACTGTGGTGTTTGCTTATTTATTTGCATATCTGACACTTACATTGCAGAAAAACTGTTCAACAGAAAGCATTCTGACGTAGCCAACAGCTAACCTCTGGACCCTGATGTCACCACCTGACAGCCGTCCAAATGTCTGCTTACCTCTGACTGTGTGTGGATTACAGTGCGCTGGGAGTTTCTGGACGCTGCCCAGCAGCACAACAACACAATAAGAAGGTGGAACTGAAGCTAAAAATGGCTCTTTCTAAAACTCCCCATACAAAACATCCATTAAAAGCATCTACATCAACCTTTACAACCGCTATCGTGTGGGAAATTAGGTCATCTACAATATACTGATACTTCCCTCTGTGCTGTTGGCGGCTGTCATCGCTGTGTGTCTATCCATTAATGTGTTATACTCCCCTCTCTACAAATCTCATTTGCGGCTTCAGTATTGTGCTAAATGTTTGATTATGTGATTGTGCAGACTAATTGCCACAGCACAAAAATGGTCATATATTTAGGAGGGGGGAATGGGCTGCAGCCATGGTGCATCTATAAATCAGCTCAATGACAGTTAATAAGGGTTATGTGTCTTCCTGCCATTGATTCTCTTGTCTTTGTGCAGCAGCAGGATTGTACAGTAAAGGGCCCCTTACAGTAATGGCGCTGTCTGTTTTGAGAGATGTCGTTTAATTTCATATTGTGATTTCATCTGTTGTAAAAATGCTATTTTTAATGAATAGTGGAAAACGTCCTCTGTCTCTGTTGATTGAAGAATGCAACAGACAAGCGTAAAACTGTAATGAACGACATTCACTGTATCACTGTCTTTGCCCAAACCTTCTGCTTTTGTGAAGTCAAGCATAAGAGCTGGGCCAACATATTTCAAAAATGTGGACCCTCAAACATAAGATTTCAGTCAAAACACTCAAATCAAACCAGGTAACTAAAAACAGGAACACCACGTTAGAAAATTTCAGAGTAATGTGTTAGCAAACTTTTCAAAGAGAATGTTACAGAAAAGATGTTAACTCCTATAGCAGTTTGAGACAAACTCTCAACACTCAACCAAAAGTCAATGTACATGTAAAATCAGTGAAGCTAATCAATTAGGCATCTGCTCAAAATGTAACATATGACAGACGAGGTATGTGTATAACATTTTTTAATAATCAACACTTTCATGTCTGAACAAAGAAACACACCCCTGAGGAATGCATCGCAGGAGGAGAATAAAAACACCAGTAACTAAAGTAAAGTCTAACTGCCAGTGTGAAACTGTGTCCAAGCGGCTCGTCACAAAACATACCATCACAGCTATGACAATGCTGACAACTATCATCTCACTGTCACCTCTGATTCATAGCTCTGAGTTTTCTGCTGGTGTCATTATGTCACCTCTTTCAAAACCAAGCATCTCAAACTGTTGGAATCTGGAGCGCCATCATTTTTTTTCTGGTGACTTCACCTCCATATCACCTGTGTCCTGGGAAAGTTGCATTACAACCACAGTTTTTACAAACAACATGGTGCAATCTGACACGGTACATCCACCTATGGCATTCAGAAACAGCTAAATTGCTAAATGATGCATGAAAATAATAGCAAAGGCTGATTCCACATGTATTTCAGGACACTGCTTCTAATGTGGGGAGTCACTGTGAGGCGACACGAAAGTGGTCTCTTCATGTTAACAAACACTCAAGGTCAAGACAATGGGGAGGCAAAAGTCTTCTGTCCAGTGACTGACATCATTTTGAATTAGGGCAAAAAAAATACTGTTGTTGCTTCTTCTGTGATTTATCTATTTCTGTTAACAATTGTAATATAGATTTTTAAAACATAAGACTGCATCTTTTTGACATTACTGAAGAGGATTAAAACTATTCCACTGTAGTTATAGCACTTTTCAGGACTTTCTGCAGTGGGGATTTAAATAGAACCATTAGTCGAGATAAAGGAAAATCTGTTCCAACTCCTCAGCCCTGAACTTGGCCAACACCGATGTCATAACCAAAACACACAACCAAAAGCGCCATGTGATCTCAACACTGCATAGCAAATGTTTACTGTACTGAGATGTGCATTGACATTTTTCTCAGACAGTGACTTAACTCTTGTTTCAACGGTGGCACCATCCCTATTAACATTTTGATTAAGATAATTTTTTAGGATAATATGTCCCTATCAGGAGACAACTAAACACACAGTAAATTACATGCCTAGAACACATCAGCTGGATCAACATGGATGATTTATAATGCCAAGCAATGAAGTAGTTAAGGTGATGCTGCCCTTTCCTTAGCCGGTGTAGAAGCCTGTTCATCAGAAATTGTCAAGATGCTTAATAAAAGATAATTTTTAGGAATCTGAACTGGAAGAACCTGTAACAGAAGCTTCGGAGCTGAAAGGCTGAATATTCTGTGAAACACATCCAGTTTCTGTGAATGGTTGTTCTTGGTAAAGCTCTCTGACAGAAATCATCCAAAGAGCTTTATCAGTAGCTGATGATGAAAATGAGTGAACATCTGACTAAGCTTTCTATCTGCTGCTGTTACGACCTGTAAGGTGCCTGTGTCAGTTACTCTAGTAACAATCGGGTAACCTTATTAAATTACACAGCTTGTAACATAACATCTTTCTTCTGTGACTAATAAAAGATATTCTATTAGCACACCAAAGCAGCAGCAGCATGGACTCCACAGATGTAAAGATTCAATCTGTATGACACAAAAACTACATTTTGATCACTGTAGACACCAGATGGGGAAAAAAAAATACTCTGTCAATCAAGTTGCCAGGCCATCATCTTAACACAGGTTTTCAGCAGGGTTCACCAGGTTAAATTAAAACCCTTTTAATACTACATAGAATGAAATTTAATAACCATTTCTCAGTCATACTGGCCAAAGTATGAAAGAAAGAAAATCTAGAATCAGTTGCCAAGTGCATGGATTTTATTGACTTTTGTATCACACTTTTGTCAGTTCTTCCCATCAATATATAAAAATATTTACTAATAATATCTTTAAACACGACCTGGTTAAGCAGCAGAAAATGGATTGATGGATTAACTAATTCAAAAAAAAATTAGTTAATTTTTTAATTAATATAAGATCCATATATTTTACATGAGGGCAGAGGTCTGAAACAACAGTACTGGGGATTTCTATAGCTAATGTCACTGCCTACAGCAGGCTAGAAAAGAAAATTTTCTTTGTAAAATAAATATGAGACTTATTAATACTTCCTATGGCCTTTTTTTAAAAGAGGAAACTGGAACTAATTCTTTGTAAGACATTTCAAGACCCACGGATACCCTGTGACAGTTGCATTACCTGTGGGAAGACGCCTGATTGGTAGATCAGAGCCCACATCGACTGACAAAGCCAACAAACAAAAGTGACAAGACACTGAGTAAGCAGGAAGCTCACAGGAACAACAGATCAATCACATGCATCTAAAAACCTGAACACAGGTGGGAACAACACAGTCCAGACTAGTTAGCCTCCTTCATTTAAACATGTTTGAATTAACTGTACAATGCAAGCAAAGTCCCACAGCCATAATATGCTTGTTAAACTCAACATGATTTGAATCTCTCTGGGCCATTCACTTCATGCCAACAAGTTGGTAATTTAAATTATTATAGATCTAATGGTAGACTGGATGTGTATACAGGGTCTGTCAGTTGTTTTTGCCAAGTATGAAACATGTTAAATCAAACCTTTGAATTCTCCAAAAGCTATTTTGGCAACCAGTAAAATATATATTCGACAGCATCTTGAGATTGTTGACAGTGGTGTTAGTTTCACTCCAACACTCTAAGACGTTTCTTAAAAAATGACAAAACGTATTTATGCAAACAATGTGTCAAAGCGGTCATTTGTAGGTTGACAGGCAGCTGCTATTGGCAGCAGGTCAGTAATGACCAGTCAGCTAGCTGGTAGGCAAGCTGTCTGGAAGGACAACCTCTGTGCAACTGTCAGCTCAAGGAAGGAGTGCAACAAGGGTATCTGCCCTTCAGCTTGCCATAATCACAAAGAGAAACCGCCTCTCGCTCTCATTGCCTGTTGACATAAAATTAAGAGGATGCTCCCTCAACAAAACAGTACATTCTACTTATTTCAGGCAATACCTCCAACAATCCTGTCAGTCTTTACTTTCACAAAACTACCCCAATGACATTAGAAAAGAACGCGCTAAAAGATCTGTGAATTGAATTTCCTCAAGTCTCCTGTTTACTGAACAGAAACAAGTCCCAGCGAAGCAACACTTGCAACTGCTGAAGCTTTCTGTTGCAGTGATGTACAACTGGAGTTGCTGTGTTTCCAGTGCTGACAGCACTGAATGGAGCCTGGCTGCAGGGATGCATTTATTCAAATCAACCTCTGATAAAACTCTGGACTGACTAAGAACGCTTTCAAGTAAAACCAGCTGACTGCAACCACGGGCTCCTGCAGCTACTGCTAGAGAAATGAAGCATGACCGTATTTTACAAAAAACAGGGAGCTGTTGTAATCATATTAGCTCCTTTTTCCAACTACTCAAACAAAGAAAACTGGTCTACCAGACAAAATTTGAAACTAACTTGAACTTTGAGCTTTTTCAACATCACTGTTAGTCTATCATTTTGGCTTTTCTAACAGGTGACATATTGTCAAACGGTACTACAGAACTTCATTACATTATATATTCAAACCGTAAAGCATTTTAATTTAGGAAAGACAACAACCAAGGCTTACACTAAAGAAAAATAAACAATCAATTAATGCTGACTAGTCTGTCAGAAACAGGCTTGCCTTTAATAACAAATGTGAGAATCATGTGTTTATAGTTAAACAGAATATCAGGGATAACAAAATATAGGCTGATGTCAAAGACAGAAAGCAACATTGAAACAGTAGAGTAAACCATGCAGAAAATCATCCTAAACTGAGAGGAAATCTAAGAATCTCTCAGCTTTGACAAACCACAGATAGCAAGATATTCCTCATCTGTAATATTAGAAATCAAACAAGCATTAGTGCTGCTTGAGTAACACCATTTCTGTCATTTGTTTGAGGGATAGTTGTGTTTATGCTAGTATGACTAGATTCATAAAAGCCCCAACAAACGCTAAGATTATAGCTGTCAAAATAAATTCAAGTCTTAAACACAAATACTCTTACCTGAGAAGAGAGCACATAGTTAATTGTTTTGTTTTTGAAGCTGAAAACGGTTTTCAAAAATAAAAAATTATTTTCATTATCCCATAATTCCAGTTTATCAACACAGTTGCAAGGCAGTCCTTACAGGCGTGGCTGGGGGAAAATAAACCAGCCAAGGATCCGGGCTTTACCGAGTGCTTTATATCCAATATATCCGGGACAAGCTTGCCCAAAATTACGAGGGAGAATCGCTTGTCGTATTCAGTACACAACCTTGTGAGCCACCGGAGCGATGATTTGCATTCATCTCAGTGTAAGCCCTGGGTCCACAAATTCCTTACCCGAATCACTCAATCATACATCCACACAACAAGGGAGAAAAGACTTGAATACTGGGTAGACGCAATTCATACAAACTCATCGCCTCGGATGTGCTCCACCCTGATTTTCTAACACCGTGCCAACAAACCGCGTAAGGCAGGGACGCTGGGAGGTTCGGCCGAGCATCCTCCGGTGTAACAGCCAAGAAAACTGAAGCACGTACAGTTGCAATGATATGTGCACAAAAATATACAGCGCAAACCAGATGACGACTATCACTTTACGCCCTTTTCAAACGGTAACACTGAACACAGCATCGATGTGGAGCTGCAGAGACTAACAACAAAATATCAATACGTTGATGGCAGTAAAATGTTCAAACGAGTGTCCGATGACAGAGATAATGTAACGTAGTGTGAGCAACATCTGATTTGGTCGTCTAGATTTTTTAAACAAGGTTGACAGGCAGAGACTCTGCACTGTTGCTGCCTCACACTGTACGAATTACTGAATATTACTATCTTGAAATGGACGCCGAATGTAACTGTAATGTACTCTGGCCTTGCCTTACCTAACACACTGACGTTTTCCTGACTATGGTAACGTCGTAATTTCGGTCGAGCTGACAGCCGGTAGCTTCACGTTATCATTAGCTGAAGTTAACGCTAGCCAAGTTAGCTCAGGTCAGAAAGTTAGCTTCTCTCTATAATAAAGACTCATAAGGTGCATTCAAGCTCAGTAAGCGACAGTTAACTTATGCAGTAGCTAACGTTCGCCGACTTCATTTTTTTTAAGTGCAATAGATTGTTTAACTGGAGGATAAACTCCGCTGACACGGTACCTGCTGCTCCGGTCCAAGCGGCCTATCCGCCATTTTGAGACATAGAAAGGAGGCGCAGACGTTACAGCCACATCGTCATTTTCCCACCTAACTGCCGTTTCCTTCGCCCCCGACCGGCTCCGTGACTGGAAACTGTTTGAACTCACCCTATTGATTCTGTCCGTGAGTATCCTCAGCCGTCTTCGACGGTAACACGACCCGACAGGGCGTGAAATTTCCGCTCCAAAATAAGGTCTTGTGATGTGGAGGTGAGCCGTGAGTCTCCGCCGTCGCTTGTTTTCTCGTCGCCTACCGCATTCGCCTTCAACCTGGAGCGCGCACGAAGCTCGCGTTCACGGTCTGACGGGAGCGCGCACGCCCTTGATAGCAGAAAAAAAATGTTTTATACGTTTTTTTTTTTTTGTTTGTTTTAAATATTAACTCTTACATTGCTTCTCATCAGTACACGTGAACTGCAGAAATGTATTTAAATGGGACGCTTTTAAATGCTGAATTAATCCAGTGGCGGGGTTAGGAAACGTTTGAATGGGGGGTGGTCCCCAAATGAACAATTCAAAAAATTCTAATATAAAATAATAGCTATTTATAACTCTAAATAGCCTAAAGCAATGGATGGATTATGAGACAAGAGCCCCCTGGACATACATTTAAATGACAAACAGACGAAACTGAAAGAGGCGACATATGACCTGGAATCGTTTTGCGTGTCTTTGCGGTCATTCTGGACATCTTTGTTGCTGTATTTCTTCTCTTAATAGTAGTTTAGCGTCTATTTCTGGTTGTTATTTTGTCCCTTTGGAGTCATTTTGCTTTTCTGTGTGATCATTTTGTTTTTCCTTGTTGTGGTTTTGTGTCTCTTTGTGGTCACTTGTGTTTTGTTTCATTTACTTTCCTACCAGAATTGTTAATAATCACTTAATACACAGGTTATGAAACCAACAAGCCCACTATCTATTACCTAATACCTTTTTACTCGCGGGCCGAGTCTTGCCATTATAAGACCACTTCTAATTTTGCACATGCAAGAAGTGGTTTGGATTGTACACTGAAAATGTACACTATGCTGAATGCAATCTGCAGTGGTAAAAGTAACTATGAACATCTACTAGTACTGTACTACTGCGTACTATTCTATGGTACTTAATACTTCCACTCCACTACATTTATCTGACAGTTATGGCTACTTTGCAAATTAATAATATACGTATAAAACATGTTGTCAGACTATAAAATATGATACACTCTTAAATCTCAAACTCCCCAACAGTTTATAGTAGTAAGTACTTGGTTCAAGGGTTCAAACTTATCCAGCTATAATATAATGCCACTTGACAGGACCCATTCTGCTGCCCGCTGGGTGCTTTTACTTTAAATACTTGTGGTAAATTTTGATACTAATACTTTTGTGCTTCTACATAAGTAAAATTTTGATGGGAGTATTTTTACTGAGTTGTATTACTACATGTACTTAAGTAAAAGATCTCGGATCTCATCATTGTTCCACCACTGGTGACCCAGTTGTCAAAACCTCAAATTAAACATTTATTAATTTTATTCATTTTAATATTAAAGCTAATCAGACCAAGATATAATAAAAATTTGTAAAGAGCAACACACATCATGAGGGAAGCAGACTCAAACACTCAGGCTAAGAAGCCTTTGTGCAGAAGAAAGGTTCATCAGCTGAGAAAACACAAAACCCTCAGGCAATCATCATTACAGGCATCACACAGAGACAGTAAATACAATACGACCAGTGGGCAGCAAAGTGCATCATATTTGGGATAGATGTTTTTTTTCCTGTGCAATAAAGACCTTTTTTCCCCCTCACAAAACTATGTTTTAAAATACAGTTCTTTGTAACTTTTAATTTTTATTTGGTACAAGATCAATATCTGAAATGAAATGAATATTTCATATTCATTTTCTATATTTGTCATTTAACGTACTTTGCAGTCTGAATGCATTCAGCCTGCAAAGGTACTGCAAATGGTTTATTTGCAAATTAAGTGTAATAGAAGTCACTTCAAGCTTAATTTTGCATTATACCATATCCTTCCCCACTTCTGACGCTAATGTCTGATAACATGAAATAATATCTCATGCACTTCTAACAGCTACAACTATTCAATATTTAGAATTGTTACACTGAACACTAACATGTCTACAACTAAATAGAAACACTGTGTTAAAAGAGCATAAAATAGCAAGATAGAGTATCTCCGCAGACAAATAGTTTGATCATTCTCAATGAATTTATTCTATATCATACACTATTAAAATACCCAAACAACAGACACACTGCTGTTGGGATTTCAACAGGTTCAGAACATATTCAACAGGTAGCAGTCATTATTTTTAGCCATTGGACTACTGCTAAAAATTAAAATTTCCCTCTTTTGTAATTTGTCTAATACAACTGAAGCATGTGTTTATTTGTGTGCACTTGCACTACAATATCTCCTGTAATTTAGGTCAGTGCATGTCCTTCACAATGAGACAAATATTAGTGTGCCATCGTCTGGTCACTGTTGGTATTACTGTTGAGCAAGACTTGTGTAGCAGGGGTAAAAGTAAATAAAGAAACTGAAAAAGAAGTATGATACAAGGAACCCCCCGGAACAAAAAAAAAAACAAAAAAAACAAAACAAAATCAAAGGGCATATTTCACCTTTATAAATTGTAAAATTTTTACCTGTTATCACCCTTGTTCCATTCAGAAGCATAAATAATAGGCACAATACACACCACGCTCTGCTACCGATGTTATGACATCATGTTTTAGGAGCACAGTCGCGAAGAATCACTGTAATAACTTCTTCTGCCTTTTTTTTTTTTTTTAATACGGCTCCCTTATTCGCAGGTAATTCAACCAGTACAGTAAGTAGTCCATGTTGCACGTCTTGTGCCACGTAAAAACTGCATTTTCTGAAAACAATCAGTTCCAGCACCATCTCTCTATTGCTTTAATCACAGAACATTTAGACACGGCAACAATTAAGTAACAAATTGCCATGGGAGGGATACATTGCATGTATACAAGCGCTAACAAACCTTTATCAGTCTTTTTTGGTACATCACATTGAGGCAGCCCTTCTTTTGTCCACTTTTGGTGGTGCTGTGAATATGTTAACACGTCCAAACAGCACAAGAAAGTGCACTAAATACTGCTCAATGAACAGACACTCCTGGCTGGTTTGTGTCTCAGTTACATATGAAAAGATGACATGACCCAATAATGGAAAATGAAAATGAAAAAAAAACCCAAAACAAACAAAAACACCCAGCAACAATAAAATCACTCACTACTGCCAATGTTGAACACCCGTCCTGTACCAATTCATACATAAACAGATTGACAACATTGGTGGCCATGAATGTTTTAAGAAACGAGGCATCAGCCATCCAACAGGTTTACTATGTGTAGAAAAATAAAACATCTGGAAAGCCAATGTTCGCTTAGCCTCTATTCCAACTATGCGGCAGCAAAAGCAGCAACAGCCCTGGCCAATAGATTTTCAGCTGGACTACACAAAGACACACACACTGTCACACATACAAACATACATGCACATATTTTCTTTCAATGTGTAAAAATAGAAGGTTGAACACAGCTAGTATATAGATCGGTAAATCTACTGCGTAAAGTGGACGTTTTTCAAATCTGCCTTTTCCATTAACATCAATCGAGTACCTGTCTAAATCCGATAGATTTATACATCTTTTTCCACTTCTGTACATTTTCTATAAAACAGGCATGGCTTAAATTAACTGATGATCAACAGGCCTAAAATACCTTCTTAATTATCCTGTGCGTTTTTACAAAAATTCATTTACTTAAAAAAAAAAAAAAAAAAAAAAATTAAATCAAACTGGTTGAAAGCTCACTAATGTTTCACTGTATTATTTGCTTGCTTACTTGCATGGAGAAACAGGAACCATGGGACACAGCAGGCACCCACCTGGGATGTCGTAAGTACAAGTGATAGAACGATTAAATGAAATAACCATTGGGGACATATAAGAATGATGGGTGATTTCTGCAAAGTGGCTTGAATAAAGCCACTAAGAGGGGAATTTACATTCTGAAGCCCCACTGGAGAAAATCTCAAATTTATTGACTGTATTCTGGTCTTAGTGCACAGTAGAAAGTACCCCTGAGTTCTAGGACAGGGTAGGTGCTTTATTATTTAGAGCACCGTTGGAGGGGGGATGGTAACATGCCCGGGGGTCTTCAAGGCTCTTTAGGGTTTTGCGGGGCAAAATGTGGTCCTGGGCTAACAGTACTGTGGAAAGTTGAGGAGGAGCATTGCATGGGGACTATGGTACAGTGGATAAGGCTCTGGTATACAATGTCATGGTCATCCTTGGTCTCTCTCGCCCCGGCTGCAACCACTCTTACATATATAATCATATTTCTAAGCAGCTAACACCTCAAGTGATTTCATCACCAGGTTCTTGGGCCGGGGATTTTTCAGATTGCACGTTAACATTGATTCTATGTTGTTTGTACTTTCTCCTCCCTCCCTTCCTACCTTGTAGGAAATTCCTGCTCTGTATTCCTTTGTCCTACAGTTCATGCAGTTTGTTCTCTGGACTGCCCTGACCCATCCCTCCCCCTTTTTTTTATTCCAATGCTGATTTAGACTGCTTGGCTCTCGGGTCCACAGGCCCAGTGACATGGCTGTTACGTCACGGCGCGCCCCCCCCCCCCCATATAGCAGAAAGTAGCTGTGTGTTGAGGGCTTTTGGATATTAATCAATGGGAATTTTGTCCTCTAGTTCCAGTGGGCTGTCCTCAGTGGGCTCCTCACTCTTTCCCAGCTCTTGCAGCTGCTGCCGCCTCTGAACCTCTGCCTTCAGGTTCTCCAGATCCTTTTGACTGAAAAGAAATACAAAAAGGGATCAACTCTGGACTCGTGTAGACTTTCTATAGGAGAAACTTCTAGTATAGCGAAACCATTTAAAATTTGTGCGTTTTATATTTCTCTCAACTTTATTAAAAAGTAGCTTATTTGAACTCCTTTGGCTTGTTACCAGTTTCAAAAGAAATTCACAACTCAAAATTCATTCATCATCTACTTAGCCTTTTTTCAAAGAAATTGTGGTAACTTTTTCACAATTTAATTTTAAAGAGTAGTTTGGAAATATGCTTGGTTGCTTTCTTGCCAACAGTTGGATGAGTGTATCAGTCACTCATGTCTGAATGTTAAATATAAAACACCAGGCGAAACATTTCAGTTTCTGTACAGTTTAAAGAAAGGATATATAAAATGTTATTTAGTGAGCTTTAGAGCTGGTAGGTGGATTTTGTTACTTTTGGACAGAGCCAGACCAAGCATTATGAATCCCAATACACTTATAATGCTTTTTTCTGACTCTACCTGAGAGGTATGAAGATGATGCCATTGATGATGTTGAGCTGTTCCAGGACGCTGGCCATGCTGGGGGCAGTGAACTGGAGAACAGGAGGAAATAAAAACATCAGTACTTAAGTTCCTTGGGGCTTTAACAGACTGAAACACAAAAACATGTCTGACTCAGAGCAGTCACCTTGAGGGGCATGATGCTGGCGTTGGAGCCGTTCTTGTAGATCTCATTCATGGTTCTCTGCAGAGCCACGGCCTGTTGGGTGAGATACTTCAGGTACTCTGAGCTCTCCTTGGTTTTCTCATGTGCCTCGCCCATCTGAGAAGAAAAAAAAAAATAAAATAGAGTTCAAAATATCACTTCATCACATTTGATAAAGAAAAAGTGTGTCAGGTCCCAGCAGTGTGGAGTCCTGCAGGGCCTACCTGGTTCTTGTAAATAGTGTAGCCCTCCTTTTCATGCTGTAGTGCAGAGCGGAACTCGGCCTTGCTCTCATAAACCCTTGCAACCAAATGATGACTGGGGGGGAAAAAAAAAAAAAAAGACATTTAAATCATCATGGAAGTCAGTCTTTTGCCAACTTATGGATAATGAATAAATCCCCACCTGAGGGCCACTTTGAGGGACCGGGGTCCATGGTACTTTGTGTTGATGGTCAAGGCATTCTCCAGGAATCTCAGAGATAAATCATACTCCATTACTCCGTGCAGCACCAGTCCAATGTTACTCTGTGGATGGAGAACCATTAACAAGAAGTATTAAATCTGTTACGAGAGCACCAGTACACCAACAGTAGTTATTTATTTTTTATTTTTTTGATGATGTAGTTTGTTATATAAATCTCAAGAAAAGACTGCACTCACGTCTAGCAGCGCCATCTCCGGGTGGTCCTCCCCGCAAACCAACAACATGAGGTAACGGGCGCGATAAAGCAGCTTCAGGGCGGTCGACAGCTGGCCGTTGGCAAAGCAGTACAGAGCCAAGTGCATCTAAGAAGTGGACGGAGGCACACAGGAAATAAAATGTAGGTGAGAGGGATATTGAACGTCTTTTACATGACCTAAAGAGATCCTTCTCTGGGCCTGATAACTTACATATTCTTGAATGGTGTTGGGGTGCTCGATGCCGAGGACTCTTTCACTCATCAGAACAGCTTTTTGCTGGTTGCTCAGAGCCTGCAGGTAAACACAAAAATGCCGTTTAGTGATATAAAATCAAAAAGGGCACTGGTGTAACAGTTACAGACAAGGTAAGAGTATATTATGCCTACCTCAGGGTGGTCTCCCATGATGTAATTAAGGCGTGCCAGCAGGCGCAGGCAGGCACAGATCTCTACGTGCATGGGTCCGTACACATTGTTGAAGAGGTTGAGAGCCTCGTTGATCAGCTCACAGCCCTCCTTCAGAAAACCTTGGAATGAAAAGGAAGGGTAGCAAGACAGGTCTCCATTTAGTCAAGTCAGAGCTAGCGGCTAGCTTGCTTCATCAGTACATAGTTTCTGTTAAACGATTATTCATTACAAAGGTTTTGGTTTTTAAATTGGTCATTATAACTCAGTCTGTTGGAGTAAATATGCAAGTCTCACCTTGCTGTACTTTGGCCTGTCCACTCTGGAAGAAGTGGAAGGCATCGGAGGCTTTGGGGTTTACGTGCTTCACAACAGGGAAAATATTCAGGATGTCCTCCTCTGTGAAGGCAGGCTTGTGGCGGCTGTCAAAGTTGTACTCCTTTATCAGAATCTACAAGGCAAATGACAAGATGATATACATTAAAAGTAGAGGAAACATCATAATGGTCATTTGGTAAAGTGGCGCGGGGGGGGGTTTCGCGATAGACTAAACGAATGTTACCTGGATGCCAGTTTTGACAGAAATTTCTCTGAGCAGAGTGGTCTTCTGGAGGCCATATTTCTCCACCACCTGATCCACACTTTCACTGAGCAAAAGAACATTTCAAGACAGAATATTCGTCACCAAAAGAAAAAAGAAAAAAAGAAAACCACACACAAAATGGAAGTGCAAAAAGAGGGTCTTCATGCTAGCTTTAACATTTTTTAACAATAACAGATGCGTCTGTTACCACTGTATGGTGAAGTGATAGTAGCTCTGGGCCTCGGAGGCAATGTTCTTCCAAAGCTCGCTGGGTGTCAGGCTGGCCCACGCCGTGTTGTCTCCGCTGCCGGGAACCCTGTTTCGACGCTTGCGGCTCTTGCGGCGTGACACCAGCTCGTCAGGAGGCAGGTGGGCGACGGCGTCGGGGAAGGAGCTCAGGAAACAGTTAAGGAAATGACTTACAGCGGCGGAGAGGGCAGACAACTCCACACCCTACATGATGACAAAAATGAGGAAAACATTAATTAAAATAAAAGTAGGTTTGTCTTTTCAAGAGCATAGATATCATATAACGAAAGTCACAAACCTGGAGGTATGTCTTGAAGATATGTTTCGCACATCTGGTGATCAGCTCACTGATTCCTATTCTCTAAGATTTGGGAGAAGAAAAAAAAAAAAAAAGATGTTAGAATGACTAAACACGAGGAAGAACAGTGTGGAATAGTCAGATCTGGGTAATCAGACTCACATAGAAATGCTCCAGCTGGGCTTTAGCAGGTGTTTTGTCCACAAACTCCAGAACAGTGCCCAAATAGCGAACATTGATGCCTCTCTGGCGCAAGGCCTCTGTTAGTGTGGCTCCATCCATGGGTAGAGCGCTGTGGTCCAAACAGTCTTTAACCTGATCAAACAACACACACACACACACACACGCACGGCTTTAAACTCAGACGGACAAGCTTAAAAAAATTCAACCCCTGTATGACCTGGATCTGTCGTAGTATGTGTGTAACTGACCAGTGATGGGATCTGACAGGACACCAGGAAGGCAGCAGCATCTTTAAGTAGCTGTTTCTGCTTCTGGATGTCGTATGTGCTGTCATCTGGGAAACGTACTCCTGTTTGAACACCGCACGTGCGCACACACACACACACACACACACACACACACAATATTCTCCTATGAACAAGTGTCATTCACTTTCTCTTATCACCCCAGAGATAATTTTGAGCCTCATGTGCTAAAAACGACTACATGCAATAAGGAAATTAAACCCTGACGAATTTGACAGTTCAGGGAGTGAAGGTGGATGAAATACTACTTTTATCTTTGCTTTTCTTCTATTAAAAAGGATAACGGTTTGATCATTTTAGTATTAGTTTTCTTTTTATACACTGCAGTGTCATGTTACTTTTTCAGTTTTTTTTTCCTCTTTTTACCACCTTACATCAGACATTATCATTTCAAATATATTTTGAGCGGAGCACTGGTCACCTGATTTCATTTTTTTGTTTTGACTGGTTGGTCTTGAAATACAATTTTTTTTTACTTTAGCCATTTTAAAATATTTTACAAATTCTAAAGCTACCCTTAAATCTTCCCCATGCATCATCACTTATCAGCCTGAATTACCCACTAAAACAGGATCTAAAGGTCTAAAGGTCTAAAGGTCTAAAAGGCGAGTGCTTCAGCTCTTGGCAGTCAAGGTTTCATGCCTGAGAAGCAAAATAATCCAAATATTTCTCAGCCTCTACGGGCTTTATATTATATTTATATTATTTTACTTTCATTGTTTTTACACTGTAAAACTATTGTGAAGCTTTTTCATAGTCAATATAAGATTTCATCATCGCTGTCATGCTCACCTGGGGAGAAGATGTCGGGGTTGAAGCGAATGTCAAACGACGTGTTGCTGATGGAGCCTACTGCCTTGCATGCATTGAGGACAACCTCACGGCTTTTGGGATCTGTTTTTGATCAGGATCACATACGAGGAAAAGATGCAAATGTGTTAAAAGCACTGGCGACAGACACATCATTTCAACGTATCTGAAAAGTCAAAGTTTAAACCATGTCCACATCAAGCCACTGTCTTTTCAAAACCGCTCTTCTTAGTCTCTATGGGGAAAACAGAGCTACAATGGCTCAAACTCAGCTGGGTGCTGTGGCTCGTTATTGTAAAGAAGCCAATTTTCTGTCATCTCCAACACCCTGAGCAATCAATGTATTGCTGTATCGTACTGTATTGTGTTATTATTGGCATATTACTTGCAAATGCAGCTGATCACACAATACAGACGTTATTCAATGATCTTGTAATTTCATTTATTTTTTCAGACTACTTCAATCACAAAAGTAGTGACTGATCTATCTGATCAACAGTGTCAGTGCAGCTGAACAGATGTTACTGTTAGTTTTGGTTAAGCTTGCTGTAGACATGGCCTTGGACGAGCACCCACCACCATTTCAAAGCTGTTGACCATACACTACTTACAAACACTACAGATTAGGTCAGTGTATTTGAAAAGCAGATTACTGTGATTTAGGATCAGTTGAGCGGTGCACAAATCACTGAACATGGTCATTTTTTGAATTTCAAAAACACATTTGGATTAAATGGACACTGCAAATGATTATTCAGTTCATATCCCACAGCAGAGGCATCGCAGGCAGGAAGAGGGAGAGATGGGTTAATTGGGTGCCAACACTCTTCCCCACAGCAGGCTGAGGACTGAGCAGGGACAGCTAGCCAGGTGGAGAGAAGCCACTATGACCCAGTGCTCGATACTTAATGCTCTACCTGTTACTCTAATGCTACGGACACAGACGCGCACACACACTCTCTCTAAAACTAGCTGCATCGAGACACCAAATTTTTGGTTCAATACTACTTCTCTCTGAATAAACACTACTTTTTTTTCTATGCAGTTATCCACCAGCGTAGCTCCCCCTGCATTGTCCTGGCTCTGCTTTTAGGGGTATTTTTGGACGTACCAATACCAGATCCATCTTCGGCAACTAAGGTCTCCGCCAGCTCTTTGGCCTGAGCTAATCCTGGAATACTTTCCTCAAGCTCCTTACCCTCCAGTGGGCTCTTGCACTCGCCATTCTGGGTGGCTGCGGGGTCTAGAGGCCCGTTTGTGGCGGGCTTCGAGGAGTTTTCTTCACTGTCAGTCGCTGCCTGTGAGGCAGCAGATGTGCTGTTGTCTGTCTGGCTTGTGCTGTCTGTGGAGACCTCTGTTGCGTGAGCAGAATCTGAAGCTGTGGTCTCTGTCTGGCTTGTATCAGCATTGCGTTCTGTGGAAGTTTCTGAGGTTTCTGTGATGGCGGGTGTATCAGTCTTAGTGTCCTTGTTTGCCTTCTGTTGCATGAGCTGTAATGCTGCCATCTTCATGAAGAGAAGATATCTGAAGGGGGACAGAAACAACAGTTAAACAGATGTGGAAACTCGCCACATGTGACGATGGAAACGTGATCATGCACGCCAGCGCAGACAGCTACCTGTGCTCAACAAAGGCCTCAATGAGCTCTTGACGGAGACAAGCCAGGCGGTGGCGGTGCTGGCGGGGGAATCCTTGGCGCTGACTCTCTGGGGGCAGCTCCTCTCCGCCCACAGGCAGGAAATTGAGGTCAGGGGGGAAAGTACGCAGAAGGTCCAGAATATAGTGTCGGCCATCATTTCCGATGATGCCTTTACACTCGACAGAGGAGCACAGCTCCACTGTGTCGTTCTTCTCGTTCAGCACGCCGTGTCTCTGGACCTAAAATTTACATCCAGTATGTGGCAAAATGAACTTGCTGGACAGACAGAGGATCTGAATACACAGTTTCTCTGTGGTGGCATTTGTCAGGCCTTAAAGGATGAAGCTGGCAATATTCTATATTTTTGCAAGTGTCAGCAAATGCCATGAAAACACAAAAACGATGTGTTATTCTGTCTTTCACACTCCATGAGTTGACTACCCTGTCTGGGCCTCTCAGCTTTCAACAGTGTTATCATTTAACACAAAAGCTACAGTATGTACTTTGAAATAACTGGATTATCCAACAAGTTAATCATCACTTAGACTACAGTCGTGTTACTGACCTTGAGTGGCCTGCTGGTCTTCTCCAGCAGCTCCAGATATTTGCTGTGAGACACAACAGTCTTTCCAAAGTCAATGGAGCCATAGATGACGCTCTGCTCCTGCTCACGCTCCAGGATACCTGGGATGATGGACTGGGCGGTGACGCGGTACCCTCTGTAGTCCACCACTACTGTCCCCAGGGTGTAGAGACCCTCCACATCCACCGCCCCGTAAGCTCGTACTCCGTTCAAGTCATTGGTCGGCGCAGCATGGGCGGCGGCATCTCCACCCAGCTCACGATAGTGGTCCCGCACATCGAAGCCGAGGCTGAAGAAGATGTTGTTCCAGATGAACATCTGCATGCGTGTCTCCTCGCCGGGGTTGATGGCCATTACGTTGCCATCAATTACTGCCATAGCTCCTCGAGTGGCAGCTGCAGCAAAGTCACTGTGGACCTACAGGAGAAAAAACAAGGAGGTAGCCGTGATTGAGAAGAAGAAGAAAAGCTACACATTTTGTGTGAATCAGCTTCATCTGGTCTCCACGGCTTATACTGTAAAGACAGATTCAGCGCCAGAGGGCTGATCTTACACCATCTGCAAAGTTGCTCAAACAGGGTTTCTGCAGGGCTCACCAAGTTACAATTATGACTTTTTAAAGACCCTTTTAATACCACATAAATTAAAATTTAAAACCCATTTCACAGTCTTACCAACCGAAGTATGAAGACCAGTAGGGATGATAAGACCCAGAATTATTTACCAAATACATTAATTTATTGGCTCAACAGTACCTTGAATATGGCCCGCTCCCTCAGCAGCCGCTCAGGCAGGTTCTTCCGGGGCAGCTCTCTGGTGGTCTGCAGCTCCTCGTTCCAATCTCTGGTCTGGAGACATGTCAAGCATATACAACTTATTAACACTGAGAAAAAGAAAAAAAAAAAAAAACACACTATTTATCTGCCTGGTTTGCTGCTGTGTTCAGCTGTCCCCACCTGTCCAGGTATGTGCTCCTCATAACCCAGGCGGGAGGTGTAGGCGTCCTCAGCTCGAACACAGTCCATAGCATGGTCTACCTGTGGAGCTGTCCAGCTGTACACCTGGAAGGGCGTGGCTATCCTCTCAAAGGGGTGTCTCTGGACCCTGCAGCGAGCACACAGCACAAAAGTAACAACGAGTGATCAGTTGCGTGGTCTTTTCCCCATGCATTTCAGGAAGTTTATCTGAAATTTGCTCTTGTTGTCCTCACCAAAATTACAACCACTAAATGACAAGGATCACAGAGTCCAGACCGTACTCTTGAAATTACTTTGTCTTTTTTTAGTTTGTTTTCTAATTGTGCTTTAAGACTTTGACCTGCTGCCTCCTGGACAGATCTTTACTGGAAAAGACAATGTGTTCTCACATGGTTAAATTAAGTTAATGAATAAATGAATGAAATGAATGAATGATTACAGAAAAGAAACATTTCAAAGAGAAACAGTAAAGAAGAGAAGCTTTTGTTAAGTACAAACTGAGTAGAGAAGAGAGACTGTGAACCTCTGGCGTAGGAAAGATACGCTTCATCCAACCACAGATGATGATCATTGACTTTCTTGCTCTGAATTGCTCAAACAAACTAAAGTTGTTCGGTATGAAAGGAAGTTGACCGCTGGCAGGAGAACAGATTTAGTGAAACTAAAGGCACAGAGGTTTCTTCACCTTTTCTTTTGCAGGGCAGTGAAGTTCTTCTTGAAGGCAGGGCTGATCTGGCTCAGCAGCTCCACCAGTGAATGGCTCAGGAAACTGGGATTGGCTGGTTTGGGGTTGAAAGTGTATGTAGTAGATCTGGAATATACACACACACACACACATTTTACCATCATAGCTCACATTAATACAACCTGAAGTCTCCTTACTGGGGAGAAAAGATCAAGAACTAAATAAGCCAGGGTTAGGGGGTAGTTTTCCTGTAGGGAGGTAGCAGTTCTCTCTCACAGATGCCCATGTAGAAACTGCAAAAAATTAAAACATGACAGGAACTTAAAGTTGAATGCAAATGTTGGATAGCTACAAAAAGTGTTTACAAAGGGGGGGGGCTTAGCAGGGTGACCAAACTTTTGCATATGCTACTATAATCCACAAAAAACAAACAAACAAACAAAAAAAAAAAAAACAAAAAAAAAAAAACACATTTACTTCTTTTCACTTGAAAATAAATATAATGGCTGTGATCAAGTTGTTAGAAACAGAAAGAAAATCCTGCTCTGAGCACAACAATATTCTTCCCAATTCTACTTTCCAGTGTAATCTCATTCATTTGACTGCTAAGCTTTTGTTGGAATCTAAAATTATGACCCTGAAACTGCTAATAAACCACTGTGCTTGTATCTCTTATCAGCACCTAACACACTATCCCCCATTTAAAATGTACTCTAGACCTGTTCTATTTAAATGGAAAGAACTACCAGAGAAATTGGGAAGCGAATGTCTCCAGCATAACTTTACTCACAGTAGCACCTCTTGCACCTATGATCGGCTAATCGTGGTCTGACTGCTGCCCACTGCCTTTACTTGAGCTGATGGTGTCTTAGGCTGTGAATACTGAAGAAGCTGCTCTGCGTGATAGCAACTGCCAAATGCATTGTGTATTAACGGGCACTGAAGGTAGAGTGTCCTCTGCAGTGAAACCATGGAGCTGTGAGAAGGTACGAGGCTGAAATGTCGACTGACTGGTTGAGGTAGAAGCCGCGTGTAGAGGCAGTGACGCTGACATGGCGTTCCTCCACAGTCACGATGTACAGGTACATGAGGTCTCCGTGCATCTTCCTGTTTCCAGGGGGGGGGTTCCAGCCACTCATGGTCAGGACCTTCAGGCACTGCATAGGCTGTTGAGGATGTTAAAAACCATCAGCCCGAGGAAAAAGTTTAAGCCATTACATTTTAAATTACCATCTTTTATAGGATTACTGACAAATTTGCACTCGGTTTTCGTCTTCGTATTTTTTTGCATGACTATTTTTCAAAAAAGCCCTCAAGTTTCAATGACAAAATGTTTTTTGCCCCCCCCCCAATATTACGCCTACATGTCGAGCCAAACCTGGGCTGCTCCTCACCTTCCAGTCCTTGTTCTGTGGCTGGAGGGGCACCAGGGGACGCTCTTTGCTGCCGGGCAAGATGTGCTCTGGGGGGGTGCAGTCAATCTGCTCCAGCTCGTTGCCCTTTTTCTTTCGCTTACCACTATCTGAAACCGCATAAGAAGGAGCAAGGTGAGAGTTTTTTTTTTTTTCTGTTCATGGAAGTGCAGATGGCTGAACATGTCTGTGCAGGACGCCCGCTGTCCATCTACCCCTTCTGCGTTATACTCAGCAACACAGGAGGCTACTGTGAACGTACGTAAGCCCGTTTGGGCTGTCGTGTCTGAATCAAGCTGTAAGGATCATTAACGAAAGAGACACCCAAGTCTGAATGACAAAAAGCCACCACTTCAAAAGACTGATGAAGCCAAAAATACTTCATGTCTGAAAAGGGCTATGGTGTCATACCTCCGAGGTCTCCATCGGTGAAGATGCTGAGGAAGGAGAGGGAGTTGCAGTCCACTCCATTGTAGGCATCTGATGGGTCCAGACTTTTCAGCAGGTCTCTGATGTGACGCACATGGATGCGAGCCTCACGCACGGTGTAGGGCTCTGCAGCAAAGAGATACAAACGAAACCCAAAGCTTATAAATAGTAGGCACTGAGTGGTTTGACAAGCAACAGATCGAGCTAATGAACATTTGTAATGAAAATATGACTCAATTCAGTTTAGTCTTTGCCAGCAGCTACGTTAACAGTAAGACCTCATCAAGCGAGATATTGTGCCAGGCTGTAGCTGGAGGCTATGTCACTGAGGCTAAAGTCCATAATGTTTTGTAATTTAATATATCCTTACTACATCCATCTGCATGATGATGACACATTACAAACACGCCACTTGCTGTGGCTGATGTTGAGTAATGTTTATCAGGTTTGTCAGGCTGCACCTGCCAATGTCGTCTGACTTTATCGCTGTCATTAGGATTTTTTTTTTTTTTTTTTTTTCCCCCCACACCGCCGTGTTTAGTCAATGACATTTTCATTGCAAGACAACAAGGTGAAAGAACAGGCTAAATTCTTTGCCATCTCCACTGTAGCTTCAAAACACAGATGGTTAAACTCTGCAGCTACATATTTGACAGTTAGTACAACAACACAGATTGATAAAGCCTCCAAAAAACAAAAAACAGGAGCTGAAAATACAGGAGGTACTGAACTGTTTTGGTACATTGTCTCTCTTATACAAGTTGCGTGCTTTACATACCGGGCTAAAACAAGGGAAGCGTAATGGTAACAGCCTGACTTTTCGGAGCTAACGAAGAAGTAAGTTCCAACACGTTTCTTTAATTTCTCTATTTGCACCAAAACAACGCGACAAATTGCTGAAAGGACTCGGTGTCTGACCTTCCACCACTTTCAGCAGAGAGCCCTCCTGGAGGCCCTCGATGGACTTGAGCTCGGCAAAGTTGTCCAGCACGTTTCCATCCAGCTGCAGAGAGAAGCAGGTGCGGTGGCAGGTGTCCTCGCGGTCCATCAACACCTGATGGATTTCCTGTACCATTTCCTGGGGAGACACCTGAAGGAGGGGAGGGAATAGGGGAGATGAAACAATGTAGATGAGCAGAGCTTCAGAGATATTTGCAGCATGAGACATATCGGATGCTTTGGTTCAGCTGGATTGTCTTTATTTTCTAGGCTGAGGGAAAAACTGGTTTACATACAGTACAGTATTTTTTTTTATGCTCACACTACAGAGTAACCTGTTGTTCAGACCCAAAACAGCCCTGAACCAGCACCAATTCAGTTTTATATGATCCAGGAAGGACAAAAAAAAGGCACAGTATTTTATGATTTTATAAGGAAGGATTTACGAATCTGCTGCTCGTATTGAGCTTAAACCTTACCTGCAGGTCAAACGGCTCTGTTCCAGGGGCCTGGATCTTAACGGTGAAGCCTGTGTCCTGGATCACTATCACTTCCTGTTCGTTAGACTCCTCTCCTCCGTCCGCCTCGCCGTTCCCATCCTGCTTCAACTCTGCCTCCTCCGTGTGCTCATGAGCCCCGTCCCCATTCACCATGGCTGTATCTGCGCTGTGCTCTGCAATGGAAGAAAGGCAGGGGTCATAAGTTTTATGGGCCATTCGTTCAAAAATACTACTCAGACTATTCGTTTAAGTCTGAGAATATAATACAAAGCAGAGCATCTACACCTAAAATCCTTTATTACAGTTAAGGTAGGTGAAGCAACAGCTCTGTTCATCTCACCTTTTTTACAACCATCAACTGTACTGCTGCCATGAGTCAATAATCTGAGCAACAGTGAACGGCACCTTCAGACACTCAGCCATGCAAAGCAAGTCATCCTGATAACAGACTTCTCTACAGAGACGCTGCCAGGCAGCCAGGTCCCAAACAAAGCACAGAGATCCAGAGGCTGCATTACCTTTCCAATAACCCAATGAAATATTTATTATGGGTGAACATAGCCGACAAAGCTAAGCTACAGTATGCTAGTGCTGCGGTGTTACTGCAATTAATTCTAATACAACTGAATTCAACACAAACTACAGAAAAAGGGTGATAGAGTCAATCAATCAGCAGAGGTAGAAGAATTTTCTGTCCGCGTGCAAACTCCTCCAAAAAAATAAATAAATAAAATAAATAAATAAAAAGTAAATTTGACAATAGGTAACTGATTTTGAAAGAAAGGACCTTTTTTCCAAACACCAACCTGCTAAAACGAACACTGTTGCAACACTGGAGGGAGTTTAGCCCGGGAGCTTTGCAGGGCTGAATACAAAAGATTTCAGCATTCACAAGAGGGAATTACTGGTCACTTGCATGGCTAATTGTGACTGATGCAATAAAGCAACTCAGCTAGTAAACCACTTGGTAGCTACTTCTTTAACGGACATTCATCCTCCTCAAATTTACAGTTATTAATCTTTATAACAACTACAAGCAATAACGACGGAAGGGCCCGCTATTACACGCCTCATTTCATTATAAACACTATGCACGGGTTGAATTTCCCACTTTTTCGAGAGGTAAGATGAGAAAAAGAATGACATGAATAAAAATGGGGCTCTCAGGTACATTAATTCAGAGGAGCAGGGCCAAGTATGTTGATGTCAGACAACTGTTTTCTCTCACAGGGACACCACTGCTGCCAGCCAGTGTGTCCTTGCTCACTTGTCAAGGTCAACACAGCGTCAGGGTTACTGAAGAGAAGGGCCAACAGGGAGGGGTGGGGCCTCATAACTGGACTACGACCCGGAGTGGGAATGAATGCTCTAAAATGGTGGGTAGGGTTGGGTTTTTTTTTTTTTGGGGGGGGCACAGGAGAGAGGAGCACCAGGCCACGCTCTGAATAACACACACAATGGCTCCAAAGCAGACACACAAGTTAATAATGTTACAGACCAGAAGAGAACGAGGGTTTGGTGTCAAGTGTTTCAGTGTAGCTGTCTGTGTTTTCAGTGTCAGGGCAGAAACGTTATCAGATGGTTGCTTCAACTGCTTAGATCGGACAGTTGAAAGTTTGTCTGAGAGGTTGAAACTTTGTTTCAGGAGTTGAGCCGGACATGCGGACTAGACAGGAAGGTCTCCTTCGATTGTCTACCAGTGGTTCTCAAACTTCTTCTGTCATGAAAATAATCCTCTGATTAATCGAAAATGAAATGAACTGTTAGCTCCAGCGTCTTTAACTACATTGGGGAAACTATTGGTAAAACAAGCCAAAGGTACCCTTGCTAGAATTAAGGTACTCTGGTTTGTTTATTGTCCCCACAAAAGCCACATTCACCCCCCCCCCGTCATCCTCTAGCCCCCCAGTTTGAGAACAACTGTTCTAGAGAAACTCAGACAGATAGGACAGTGACAGCGACCCCGTCAATTCCACATTTAGTGGTGCTAGTCAATCACTGTTAGTTCAATGCCAAACATTCACTGCATCCAGCTTTCTCAAATGTGAAGATTTGCCCGACAATTAATAGACCAAATGATTAAATCGATCGATCAAAAGATAAAAAGCAGTTTAACAGAACGTGAAAATAACAGCCCCTATATAAATGCCTCACTTAAGCAATTCTTCTTCAGAACAGGCACTGTCGGGAGTTTCAGTGCCTGTCTTTTATTCCATCAAATTATGCTGCAGTTGTAAGGGACAAAGAGTGAAAGGGCTGTTAGATGAGGGAAAGGGGTAGTTTTAGTTTGTAGCTCGTAGCTTTCACAACATCGGACAGGCGTGACTAGAAAGTGCTGGAAGCACTGATTGATGAGACGAGTCAAGCAGCCTGTGTGTTGAAGGAGAGAAGGGAATGGTGAAGCTACCGTTCAAGAGTCAACGGTACCAATACTGTGCAGTACAATCTGCTATTGTTTTAGAGGGAAAGAAGCATAAATTTAGATGTGTCAAGCTTTTTTTTTATCATTTCCTGTTCAAGTGCGCTACGGTGGTGAGACGTAATACGGTGTTAGTCAGGATGAGACAGCATTTTAATCTGATGGGAGAGGCAGGATAGCCAGAAATCTGATGTCTCTGGTCAGGGTTTTCATTAAGGGCCATTTAGTGGTAATCCATTACAGATACTCTGACTTCCTTAGAGCAAACTGTTTTTTGTTTTTTTATTAAAATGTAAATTATGAAGTATATATTTAGGAAGAAACGCATACATACATAAATTCAACACTGGCACGCAGGGTTGAGTGACATGATGATATGTATCATGGGAAGATTTGTCAGAGATTTTAGGTATGGTTTCTAATGGGGCAGCTATCCCTGCAATATCTCTGGTTACAGTAGGCTATTGTGTGCACTGTTGTCAATTCTTGACTGGATTGTTTTATGGCAATGCTGGATTTGTCGGAGTATCAAGTCTGTCACAGCTGCTTCAGGTTATTTAATTCATCTTCCCACCGAGATATTTTAACTATTTCATCCATCAGTTAAACCCTGAATCCACCCAGGCTCCGGGAATTTTACTCTCGCCTGTGTCTGTAAAGCGGGTGATGTCCACAGTATATGACACTTAATAAAAGTATTCAGTGTATCACAATATATATATTCATTTTTCTATATAAAAATCAGATTCTGTGTTAAAGATATTTTTCTGCGTCATGCCATGATATTGAAATATAATTTTACCTCACTCAACAGAAGGACTTGTGCTCTCTCTTCTGGCCTCAAAGATTATCCATTCAACTTTAAATTCTTAAATCCTTAGTTAAAAGTTGTACCAGAGCTAGACTAACTCTCCATCAGTAATTTGCAGCAGGGTTCCAATGGAAACAAACCAGTCACATCTGAAACCTCAGGCAATAACAACAGTAACCAGCAACAGACAAAACAACACTTCTGAGAAGCCCTTTCAACCGAAATCATTAAGATCATCATGATCTTTCAGACAACGGGATACTTAGAAATAAGCTTTTCTTTAGGTCGTTACTGAAGCCCACTTCTCTTGCCGACAACAAAATAATAAACCCAGCAGCCAGCTATCTCTCCACTCTGCAGCCCTTGACACAGGGACCCTGACTGCTGCCATGGCAACATTAACCTGCCAGCCAGACAACCCTGAAAACAACAAACAAACAACAAAAAAACACAAGGTCTCTGTAATCATGTTTGCTGCACCACAAGGTGGCAACCTCCTGGTGTACAGACAGACCCTGAGTCATGCATCTGCAATCTGATTTTACAGCCAAGACTGAATAGAAAGCCTGTCTGACTTGATATATCAATTACTAAATAGTTACCGGTAATGAAGGGTGTTTACATTCCTCAACTGCAGAATAAAATGTAATGAGAACATGCAAATCCATCTGAAGATAGTTTTATCATACAATTATGTGGTGACAAACATTCTCTGGTTTCAGCTTCTTTGGTTTTGCTGCCTTTCTTCGTTTTATATCACTGTCAATTAAATATCTTTGAGTTTTCAACTGGTGATCAAATAAAATGAGCAATTTAAAGATGTTATCTCATGCTCTGGGAACTTCTGATGGTCATTTTTAAATATTTTTTTTGATATTTTTTAAGACTAATATATTTAACAATAACATCCAGAATGTTTATTGATAATGAGAATGATCATTAGTTGCAGATTTACACTATACAAATCCACGGGGAAGCCAAAAATCCAGATGTTTATTTAACATGGGGGTCAGGACCCCGACAAAGGGGTTGCAAGATGGATTTCAAGGGTTAAAAGATGATTACTGGAACAGCTTATAAGAAAAACAGCTACTTCTACAAAAAAAAAAAAAAAAAAAAAAAAAATTTTTATCTAAATTAATCTGCAACTATTTTGATGATGGAATAATTGTTTTAGTCATTTTTTTAAAATCCAAAAATACTCAACATTTGCTGGTTCTAAAAAGTGTGGCTTTGCTTGTTTATCTTAGTCAGATATGATAACCTGAATATCTTTGGATTTTGGACTGTTGGTCAGACAAAGCTGGACATTTGAAGAAATCACCTTGGGCTGACTATAACAGGCTTTTTCACTCTTTAGTGACATCTTACAGAGAAAACAATGAACAATCCATCGATTAATTGAGAAAATAATGAGCAGATTAATAAATAATGAAAATAACAGTTAGTTTAAGACCAAAAATTACGTTTGTTTTACACATTTCTCCAACCTTTGCTGTTTTCTTATGAAGTACTGCACAATTGCATCGCCTCAAAAATACTCGATATTAGCTGCTTACAACTCAACAATGTGCAATGAAAGTTCAATAGCAGGTGTTTCCTCATATTAAGAGGTTGGGAACCACTAGTATTGGTGATGTACACAGTAAAATTGTGTAGACGTTGGGTGTCTGGGATTAACCACGGTACACTCTTCACCCTATGAAAGCACTAAACCCCTTCACTCCAGTAACAGTGACCCTCAACTCGATCTGTCTGCACTGCCATTCACGCTCATACGTCCTGTTACAACTCACTGACCAAAAGTCAGTGTTAGCCTTGGCATCAGACGTTTTTAGGCTCTCAGTCCTGTCACTGTCTCTCATATGTGAAAGACTTTTTTTTTTTATGGCAGGTCACGACTACGGCTGCAGCTAATGATTATTTTTTTGGAGCTGCAACGAGTAGTCGATTAATCGCTCAATATAAAATTAATCTGCAACTATTTAGAAAATTGATTAATAATTCAAGTCCTTTTACTTGCAAAAATTTCAAATATTTTGTTGTTCGAGTCACTCAATTGTGAAGATTTGCCATTTTTCTTTGTCAAATATGATATCCATTATTTTTTGACATTTTATGGACCAAACGATTAATAGAAGAAATAATCCATAGATTATGTAATCTTTTGGTAAATAAAAATATCAGAAAACTGAAGAATTCCCAACACATTTTCCTAGAGCACAATATGACTCAATGTCTTGCTTTTTCTGATCAGTGTATGTATGTATATATACATAAATACACACACACAAATATTATAAATGATATTTTTGTGTATATCAGTAGTTTGGACATTTTTACTTGAAAAATTGATGCCGATTAATATTTTTCCAATCGACTAATCGATTCATCGGCTAATCGTTGCAGCTTTAGCTGCAGCTAATGATATTTTTGATGATCAATTCATGATTCATTCATTATCGTTTGGGCCATAAAATGTCCATCTAATGCCCATGACAGTTCCTAAAGTGCAAGGTAATACCATCAGGTTGCTTGTTTTGTCTGACCGACACTTCAAAACTTAACATATTAGGTTTATTATCACATAAAACAAAGAGTAAGCAGCAAATCTTCACAACCGAGAAGATGGTGCCAGAGACCATAAGGCGTTTGTGCATCAAAAATGACCAAAACTATTAAACACATATCATAATTGCTGCTAATTGTTGTTTTGCCTGTCGACTAATCGATCAATGGAATATTTATTTCTGTACTAAAATGGTGTGGGTTTGTGGAGGGACTCGTAGACTGGACAGCACATACAAAAGTAACCCTCCAGCCCAAGAAACACAGGAATTAACCCGCAATCAGACACTGCCAGCAGTAAGACGCTCTCGTTAGTGTTTTCCTACAAAATGAGGCAGGCAGAGACAATTCAAGGTCCCACATGTGACACACAGAGACAGGCTGCAGTGACTTTTGTTGCTCTACAAGTTGTGTAACATCAACTCCACCGGCTGACACTCCTCATCTCGGTTTAATCTTCCTCTGCCGACACCCGATCTGCTGCTGCTACTACTTCACAACAACTTTTATCCGGCAGGATACTCACCAGCTTACACGGCCGTTAGTGTATCATGAGCGTAACCTTCCCTCTCACCGTGCGTGCACCATCATGACTTTTTCTGCGACAACCAGCTTCCGCTTCCCGGTCGAGGAGGAACACTCGATTTGAGCTTCCCCGGTGGGGGGGGGGCGGTTAGAGGTTTATTACTGGCCGCCGGGCGCTTCATCCACCTGACATCTCTTAAAGTGCACTTTTAACAACAAAACAAGGTGGCAACACATCCCTCCCATAGCATTATGCACATATACACTATAGCTAAAAAGAGACCGTGTGCATGAACCCCCTCCCCTGTGTTCACGCGGACAGTGAGCAGCTCCACTGAAGGTGACCTTCAGTTCATGGCTCTCACATGTTGTTGCCAGAAATGTCCGTTGGTACGAGTTTGTATAACACAAGCTGCTGCACTGTGTTAACTCGACGAATCATGGGTCACACAGTCGGCTCATGCTACACCCGAAAAAACACCAGGCCTCACTGCCCGTGCTCGGGTTTGGGGCATGAAACGACACGCCGACAGTCACAGGAGCGGTTGCTTGCTAGTTAGCCGACTAGCCAGTGAGCTAACTAGCTGCATACTGAATGAGGATGCTAATGCTAGCATGCCGGCTCACTTGTTTGGGTTAGCCTTGTTTGCTCGCGGTGTCAGTGTCAGGTTTGACCAACAGCTGTGACCCACGGATGTAGACACGGATTTGATCCTTTGGAGAGAGTTGCCTTGCTAATTAGCACAGATGAGTCAAGACATACCCATTTATCATGCTGATTAGCAGATGATGCTAGGTGCAAGGTGGACCCCTCTAAACAGGAGAGGCAACCAAGGGGATGGTTGGGGAAGGAGGAGGAGGAGAGGGGTCAACCCCAAAGACCACCACCTAGAGTCGGAGGACTTTTAAGTCACATAACAAAGCATAGACGTGAATGTCACCAGCTTTAGTGAATGCTAAAGGTGAAAATATCCAATAAACCACGTTTAAAATAGTTAATGCACAGGGATGTTGGTTATATGAAGATGTACTGTTAATGTATTATTATTATTCTGTTAATGTATTAAGATAGGTGTAATTAGTGTATGTATGGCAGCAGATATCAAGCAGTCTGTAGCTGCAGAGTCTCACCACAACCGCAGGAATCCTTCAGACGTGCCTTGCTGGGTTCCTGGGCTCCATCCCCTGCTTCATCCGCAAGATCAACCGGATTACAGTTAGGCACTGACGCCGGGATGTCATCTGTCTTGCTCACCATGGTCGGGTGTCAGTGTGGCGACAGAAATCCCCCAGCAGCTTTGCTTGAATATGTGAGTCTGTAAAAGAAATACAAAAAGAAAAAGCCCAATCTGCTTCTCCGGCTAACGCAGGCTAGCTGGCTACATGCGAAGGGTACAAGCTTACAAAAACAAGTCTACGGAGGAAGGACAGTGCTGTACATGGTGGGGATCACACGTGGTTTTCTCCTCCCCTCCCCTTGACCTCTTTGCCTTTGCGTTGCACTTCCCCACCCACCCAGCGTGGCGCTACGGAAAGCCACATGTGACAAATAGGATTTGTTTTTTGTTTTTTTTTTATTTCTTTTTTTTGTACAAACTCCTCCGGATTTTACAGACCTTGAGCTGAAGATTAAAAGACGCGTGTTTGGAAAGACAAAGAACCACAACACAGTTACTGTTATCAACACTACAAATAGGGATTTCACTGAGTGGACCGACCGTTTACAGGTTGACCCAGATGTCATCAGCTCCTGTCGGTCACACAGGCTTTTCACTCCTGGTTGACCAAAATATGGATGTTTGACCGTGGCCAAATTGCCCTGCTGGTCCAGGCTCCAGGGCTAAAATGAGCTAATAGGCCGCTGCTGTCTGTGCATTATGTACAGTTGTACTGGAATGGCACCTGACCCCAGATTTGCAGTATGAAACTGTGATGAAACACATTAATCTAGGAATACGCAATACAGAAACAAAAAACTGAAGCAATGAATGTCTTAAAACTAGATTTTTCAGGGTATCTGCAGGTACTGAGAAGGCTTAAACACTGATTTTCTTTTCCTCAAAAAAAAAAAAAGGCCTTCAAAGTTATTAAAACATCTTACATGTAGATTACAAAGGTGTTAAATATTTTTCTAGCCTGACACTAACAGTAGACAGTAACATTAATTATAAAATATTTTTCATGTGATTTAAGCAAAAACTGTTGGGAAAATCCAGTTCTTCCTTTCCAGACCTCTAACCGCATGTAAAATTAATATGAGGACCTTAAATTAAAAAACAAGTAATTTTATCAACCATCTCATTCCTGCTTGCTTATCCAGGTTGTGTTTGATAATCAATTAATTATATTATTCGAATTTTTTGTTACAGTTGGGAAATACCGAAAAATGTGATATAAATGTCAATATATTCATGCACTTTGGCCCTAATAAACACAAAATACAAATTACATTTACTATTCATAATCATCCTCATTCAATGATAAGTTCAGTACTTGTTTTCCACAAACTGAAAATATGTAAGCACCTTCACCTCAGACTGAAAATGCACAAATTCATATTGTCCAGGTTATGACGCAGAAAAGCAAAAAACTGATTTTTGTCTCCCACATGAACACTGTCCCTTTAAATTCTTTTCCATTATTGTATAAAAAAAAAGGGGGGTTTCAAGTCCAGTTTGTCTCTTGGTCAATTACAGAGGAATCAATTCCTCTCTACATACCAAAGGGCCAATTTCGGCTTGAAACTCTTCATATAATTAAGAAGAAATTTTACAGGACCAATTAACGGTGTTAGGAGTCATTCAGGAAAAGAAGCTCCTTCTCTTACAAAAAAAAAAAACGTTGGCCTGAATACTTCCTTAGAGGGATCCAAAGCACATTACTTTTATAATTAGAGAGTTGTAAATTGTTCATATCTAACTGGCTAGTATTTTATTATTCACACCGAATTACTCTAGATAATTAATAGAGAATAATGTATAAAAAGATCTCAGTTAAATAATTTAAGTACCATGTTTTCAAAACATATACTATCCCAAACCATGTATTGTATCCCATATATCATTATTTTTGTTATATTATATGTGTTTGTTGAAGGTCAAAGTGACATTATAGAATCCAACCACATGGACCTCAGATTTCTCATCTATCAAAGCTAATTGTGGCATGAATGAGATAAATGATCCAATTCTATATTTCTGTGAAAAAGTATTCTCTGTTTCAATAACAAGGAGGCGGCAGACTAGACAATCTTTCATTTTATTCCAATTATGTGTATAGTAGATCACTATAGGAGGCTAACACAGTATATGCGGTAATCAGTCAATAGTTTATGCTCACCCAAGGACCAAAACCACACAAAGACCAAGAGCAACACCGCTCTGCTTCTCATGTTGGGTACCACACAGCATTATTGCTAGAGACCACATAACATGTCAAACAAGATGTTTTACAGTGCCACCTACAGTCCACTGAAATGTTTCTGTAAGATGCAAAATAAACGTATTTCACCTCAACTAGGACAAGACCTGCCCAAGAAAAAAATAACAGACGTTGCTGCTGCTGCAATTCGTTAGCATTATTATTATGAGGATTAGGGTTATTATATAGCCGTTTAGAAAGATGGAAGACATTCTCTGTGGGTATGAGTGAATTATCTACTTTCTTGCTATGTTTGAGTGACTTTAGATGTGCTCTGAAAAGTGGAAAAAGCAAATCAGGCAGTGTAGGTTTTGTTCCCTTTAGCTGAAATATTCATGAAAAGACATCTTCATTAAGGCATCACACCATTTGTCTTCATGTTAATTTTAGTGGTGGGCCTCTTTGGCTCATTAGCGTTTTGCCTTAAAGCAGACAAACAAGTCATCAGTCTCTGAGTTGATATAAACTGTAGCAAAGAGGCATACAGCAGCCAGTATTTTGATTATTTATCTACGATGTTACATAATAGCGAAGTATAGATCATGTAAAATGTGAAATGAAGGTACGGTGTGGTATGCAGGATGTTAAACTGAATATGAAAGGTGGATGGAGAGTTTAATCTACCTGCCGTTTCATTTGGATGAATAGTGGAGTGATGAAGTCATGAAGTCTAACAGTCTAAGTTCAGGATTCCTGTTGGGGGAAAAAAACTGTTTTAAACAAGACAGCTTAGTGCTTTTATCCCCTTCTGTCTCATAAAACTTGAGGAAGAATAGTGCACACAGTTATGCTCATGGCTTACAAGCTGAGAGGTGAATGAAAACCCTCGTCACATTTGCATTTTTGCTTAAAAGAAGACACGTTTTTCATCCAGACAGTCTCATGTGGCATAATAATATGCCCATCTGCTTAATGCTGCTTCACATACGGCACGTCCTTGATTCCTCTACTTGGATATGCCTCCTAATAACAGTAACATAACAATTAATCGTGTAAAGATTCAGTGACAATCAGAACAAAAAAAAATCAAACAATGCATTAGGCAATTCAGAAAAATATTAAGCAAAACGTACTGAGCTCAACAATTACAAAATACAAATTTAAACAATCATAAAATCTATTTTAACACCTTAAGTGTACTTAAACCAGTTGACGTGACCCACTAATAATATATAAATATATTGATATATTGCTTTATTGAACATTTACTTCTAAAACGTAATCCTAAACTTCTAACCAGTGGCTGTAGAAGGCGAGAAAAGCCTCACAGCAACTACTCACAATTAATTTCAGTCTTGCAGGGAGGCTCATGACAAAGATACTGACTACAGTTACTGATGTTCAGTTAAGACATGGCTCAAGTATCGACCGACTCTGACAAAATATTTCTGAATCAAAAATCACATACAGTAAACCGAACAGCATCTTAGAAAAGTGTTGTTGAAACAAAAGGACATAGTACTTGACTAAAGAAATGTCTAAAGTTTCCACACTTTGCTCCAGGTCCTGCATTTCTTATATCCATTACTCTTCTTTTATAAGAGTAATGGATATATAATACCCCACTGTAATTACAGTGGGGTATTATATATATATATTGATGTATTGATCTGACAACATGTAAGCAATAACATAAAAAGTGTGTCAAACATTAAAATATAGCATTAAATATAGCTTTTGAAATTGTTAATATGATCTTCCTTCTCCTGCTATTTTTGTTTAGTTTAGTTTAGTTTTTTTTCCCCCCAAGATGCTATTTGCTCATTGTTACACTAGAGGCCACCATGTGCATGTGTTTTGATAACACAGGAGAGAGGACACACAAATATCCCTCTACTGAGCCTGCCTTCCTGTCATTTACCGTACACAGTCACTGTCTTGGTGTGCATTTTGACACAGCTACCTCGGGAGCTTATTTAAAACAGAAAAGGAACACATTGCAAGTCGACCATCAATAAGACCATGCTTCAGTCGAAAACACACACCAAAACCCATAGTAATGTTCTCCTTTGTCCAGTTTCCTTGAGGTGAGAAGAAAAACCCCAATACAGCAACCTCAAACACAAATGAGTTGAAGTAGTAGTCGTCTGTGTGTGTGTGTGTGTGTGTGTTTAGTACACAAACCACACCTGAGTAAAGCACATGGTCCAATGACATGGTCAGAACTGATTATCACCTGAATGTGGCCTGTTTGTAACAAGCAATCACGACGGAAGAATAGCTGCGCCCCTAAGCCTCAGTGTGCAAATTTTAGTGAAACATACAGGCTGAATGTTGTGTTGTTTAGCCCAGGAGGCAAAGTCTGCACGTGGCCAATACTACTGCTGACTGACCTTTCGTCCACCTAAGTCAGGCACTGATTAAAAAAAAAAAAAAAAAAGCCAACGTTGCAAATTTAGTTTTCATCTTGAAGACATAGTTAACATCTGATATATTAATTACTTATCAGTTGCAGGTTATTGTAATTACAGTAATTACAAAAACATTTTATAAGAGTGAGAAAAAGAATGATGATCTGTGTGTGTGTGTGTGTGTGTGTGTGTGTGTGTGTGTGTGTGTGTGTGTGTGTGTGTGTGTGTGTGTGTGTGTGTGGGTTCTGTGTGATATGTGTGATGGTGTGCATTTTCTGTTTTTGATGTTTAAAAATGTTTTAATTTTACAATCTGCCTTGGGTCTGAAATAAATAATAACAATAAGAAGAAGAAACTTGGTAAAAAGAGGTCAATGTCAGTTATGTGGAGCAGAGTGACATTACCTTAAGTACATTATATTACCGACACCTGCCAAAGAAATAAAGGTCGGCCGTGGCCAAATCATGATCCCGTGTTAATGTTTGTTTCTTGTCAGTTGAAACTATGGTTAGATCATAGATCTTTTGCACATCAGACATTTTGACTTGACTTGAAAAGCACGGTTGTTACTAATGACATCGGTAATCACATCATTCCATTTAGGTGAGCAGAGTCCTGGTGTTGTGTAACTTCGCTCACTAACAAGTCTCACTGAGACTCCTAAAAGGGATGGAGCCATGGCTGCTGTCATTGCTAACGCCTGCGTGTCTCCTGCTGAAGTCCAAATGTTGCTATTGTTGCTCCAGGTGCCTGTAGTTAGCACCTTGCACAGGGATTTAAAACTGTGTTTCAGCAGCCGACCGGCCTGTTTTCCCCTTGGAAACGACTTCCCGTCGCTTTTGTCTTCTTTAGTTGGGGCTTAGGGCCAATCAGAACGTAAATTCTGTATTTAGGGTATAAAACGTAATACCTCCATAATATAAGGTAACAGAGTGGTGTTTAGTGGTCATGGATTAAAAAAAAAAATCAAAAGTAAAATAATTGTAAATTACTGTTTCTAATCCGTTGTCTGTTCAAAATTAGAGAAACATACTTCCTTCCAATCAGTATTTTTTTTTTAAAATGGAGGAGTCGCACAGGAAGTGTCCACCACTTCAGATATTTTCTGCTGGCCACACAAACATTTGGCCACATGGAGTGATTTATGGTTGGCCTTAGGTCACAGTTGGCTGGGCCACACAGCTTGGCTTGTAGTACACCTAAAATGGCTGCTACCATACTTTCAACATAAATCTAAAAGGGGTTGATTTGAAATATGGCCCCACAGTATATAGAGCATGTGTCACCAGTGTAAACAAGATCATTCTAATTTAAGACTGATTTAAAGTGACACTCACTGAGTTTCGCTTTGCAAGGTTATATCAAAGTCAATTTAAAAAAAGTTTCTGCGGTATGTGTAATATAATTCAATAGCTAAAACAAGTCTCAATATCAATTCAGTCAAGGTGCAGATCAACAGTTAACAGCATCAACAGTCTGACAGAAGATAATCGACCAGTGACCACACTGTAGTTGAAAGCAGAGGTCACAATAGTTGCTAATCTGCCTTCGTCTCAGCAGCAGGGGGCACTGCAGCTGAAGACACCAGTCTGGTCGCTTCATCCTGGGGCTCCACCGGTCCTTCCCCACTTCCTTCCTCCTCATCCTCCTTCTCCAGGCCTACTGGAGGCTGTCTTTGTGCCACAGTGTGCCTGAAGCGAGCTCTGTGCCGTCTAGGGTGGAGGAAGAGTGCAGGGTCCGGCATGGCTGTGGGCTCTGCAGGGCCCATCACTCTCTCAATGGGCACACACTCCCGAGCTCTCTCCACTCTCAAAGATGCCCTAGCGCTCTTACGCTTGGGTTTGACCACAGGAGAGGAAGGGGAGGCTCCTGATGGCATCTGCGGAGAAACTGAGTTCTGCTCGGCACTGTACTGGGTCCCCTGACTGTTGGCCCTGGCGAGGAGTCCCTGCCTCTGCTGCAGCCGCTGGTGGTGCACTTTCTGCCTGGCCGCGTGCAGCTGGAAGGAAAGGTATGCTGCTGCCTCTGTTTGTTTCTGCAGCTCCGTGTTGAGGATGGTTGAACAGTGGCTGCGGCGTTTGAGCTCCTCCAGGAAATGCCGCTCCTTTTCTTTGAGATTGGCTCTGAGGGCTCCCACCAAAGCCCCTTTGTGACTCAGCTCCTTACGAAGCTCTCCTAAGGTACACTCTTGCTCTGCCAGGCGGTTCTCCACCTCCTGACAGTGGCCCTCCAGGAGCTCCTCTTCCTCCTGTAACTCTGACAGAGAAGAAATGCAAATGTTGAAACATAAGAGTGCACAAGAGTTTCATTAAATGTATTTTTCTGTAAAAGTTCAACCCAACAATTCACAAAATAAGTAAAATTATCTGAATGCTCTTTCCACAGTGCGCACAAAAAGAAAATCAGGACACACGTGTACGAACCATTCACAACATATACACACAGTTTAATAACTATGTTCATTACCATAGACCCAGAGCACTTATCTTCTCTCTATATGCAAAGCTGACTCTTTGTTGGGTCACAACAGCTCTAATCCTCAGCACATATGAACCATGGAGTCACAACTCCAAGATTATTCAGATCATATTTTGGCTTGGATCTGTTCATTTAAATAGATTTGAAAGTAATTAACGGGACTAAACCTTGATTATTTTTGGAAATCATTCGTTTCCTCTCAGAGTCTGATGAGAATAATCTGTGAGCTAGAAAAAATGGCATGGGGGCTTTAGAGTGGGTCCAAGTGGTATACATATACAAAGAGTAACGTTTATACCACGCCAAAACTGACTGGCTATGCTAGAGCTGGACAATATATCAATATGTAATCTTTATCATCTAGCATAATCATGTTCTGGGATGTGTTTATAAGATAACCTCATCTATGTCCCATGTAATTTTCCATTCCTCTACAAATATCACAATATGCAAGAGGTGTAGATAAAAACATGAACCCCCTTAAAGGAGGTATATGTAAGTTTTTATTATCACTACATAGCCAATGTATATACATATAGCACCTTTAAAGCTGAATGTATTCCAATACAGCAGTGCCGCAACACTACTTTTTTGGAGCTTATGATATTGACTTTCTGTTTGCAATGTGTCAGAGATTGATTCAACCATATGTTAATTTTTGAAGCTTCCACCTAAAGAACTGCAACTAACCATTATGTTTCACTGCCCAGAAGTAGCGAAAAATGATGTTATAATTTCCCAGAGCCAAATGTGATGTCTCGAAACAACTTGTCAAAATTAGAGACAGTCTTTTTATAAAGATATAAAACAGAGAAAAGAAACAAATCCTCACATTAGAGAAACCAGACCAAGAAATGTTTGCCATTTTTGCCAACTAAATAAATAATCAATGATCAAAATTGCTGTTGATTGTGTTTAAAAAACAAAAACCCTCATTTTTGCCCTACTGCAGTCTGCGGTACTAAGATGTACTGTAAGATTTCTGATGTTTAATCAGACCAATGTTCTGTCCACCTCCTGGATGTTCATATCACGGGAAAGTAATCTAGTCATCAGGATATCTATCAGGATACCATGATATCATCTGCAGTCAACTGTGCCAGTCATCCACTACGTACACTTTACTGATGATGGAGTGGAGTGAGAGAGAGGAAAGTAGACAGTAAAGATAACCTAAAAATGTTGTTTTGTATTAAACAATCCTTTACTTCTTAAAGGTAAGGCACAGTTAATGTTTGTATAGTGCACAGTACACACGGGCTAGTCCTTGCAATTCAGTTCTTTCACATCATTAACCTGTACTGATAATGCATCATTCTCAAGACAGCTACAAAGACAGGCTACTTCTTGAGGTCTGCTCACCACATGAACTTCAACCCCTGTGCCAAGGTCAGGTTTAACACAGTATGCTGCTTATTATTGTTTTTTGGGGTTTTTGTTGTTTTTTGTTTTTTTCGCTACTGCAGGCCTCCTTTGTGCTCTTTCATTTCCCAGAGTACAGGGAGGTATGGACGAAAAGCCCTGAGTCAGTACAGCAGCCTCCAGGCTGACTGAGCTGGAGCTCACCAGAGGAGAAGGTCATTATATCCAGAGGCCAGCACTGATGCCTCTGACCACGGAAATAAGCCAGGTTCATTGGGTAGGAGAATCCCAAAGGGCGGCGGGAGGTTTAACTTTTTTAAAGCCTGGATCCATATTCGGTCTAAATGTAATAGGGTCTTTTCATTTTTTTCGCATCATTTTTCTGTCTCTATGAGTTCCCTGTCATCCTTTTCAATCTGTGACTTTCCCTTTCTATTATGCCTTTCCTTCCATATTTTCCCAGTCCTCTCTATTTCTCCCTCTCTCTCAGGATGGATCTACTGAGAACCAATCAGTCTCAGATTTTCCGTAGCCCAACACCACACCCAGGTTGAGCTCATATGCTAACTATAGATTACCTAATGTGATCTTAATTTCCTTTTATACCCCTCCTCCTACTCCTCCTCCTCTGTGTCTGTAGCTGACCGCATCTTGCCGCCTTGTCTTTTCCCTTAATCGCTCTCCTCTCCACCTCTCATTACCTCTCTCCTTCCACCTCCTCTGCTCTCTCTCTCTTTTCCTGACTCTACGTCTCTCTCCTTTTGAGCAAAGTCTGTAAGTGGACACCCCCAGCGGGACCTCGAGGAAAAACTAGAGCAGGAAAAGAAAAAGAGGATGGATCAATTTGTCGGGGTGGGGGAAGAACAGAGGGCCATGCTGTATTGATGGATCGGGGGATAGCTGTCCTGGAAAAAGGAGATAGGGTCTAATGACTGAGTTGTGCAGCCAAGCACAACTCAGCCCCCCTTTACTCTCTATAAGCACACACACCCACACACACACACACACACACACACACACACACACACACACACACACACACATTCATACAGCTTTATGACTCCTCTTTCTCTGGTCTGCCTCTAATTCGCTTTGACAAAATGGTGCCTATCCCTGCATCCAGACACCACCAATGGTCCTGCAAACGTCAGCTACGAGCCAAATATGTCGAGGCATGCTGTCTTTGCAACTTATTTTATATCTTCACAGCGGACATGTTGCCCTCATCCAGCCGTGACCAATTCTTTCAAAATTGGGAAAATTTGTTTTGTGAAAACAGCTAATAAACACACACAGGGAAACGCAGATGCACTTTGCACCCATGATTTTGACTGCGTATGGTTTGTCAGAGTTTTCCTCTGGCTTGCAGGTGAAGTCAAGAGGAGTGAGAGATAGGGAGGCATGGGTGAGGAGAGGGAGGAGGGTGGCTGACAGGGATCTGTCCCCTGGGGGATGGGAGGGTGGGAAGGACAGAGGGAGGCAGAGATGGATGCAGGCGTAGAGAGACGGTCGATTGGGGGTGGAGGCTGAGTGCGGCCAAGTGCAACCTAGCCAAGAGAGATATAAACATGAGTCTGTCTTTATGTCTCCAAACGAGAGGAAGACAACAAAAATAGTAGAAATGTAGACAGAGAGAACACAGGCAGAGAATTAATTCATTATAACTATGAGTATTTAACGGACTTTTTAAAACATACCTATTTGGCTTCTGCCTGCAGGGTTTACCTTCAGCTCACTTGTCAACTCTGAAAAACACAAGAGAAAGACAAAAACACAGGAAAGAGTCAAGTCACGTCAATTTTACTTGTATAGCGCCAAATCATAACAGAAGTTATCTCAGGGCTCTTTTCATGTAGAGCAGGTCTAGACTGTACTCTACTCATAATATTATTCACAGAGACCCAACATTCCCGCATGAGCAAGGACATGGCAACAGCGGCAAGGAAAAACTCCCTTTTAACAGGTAGGAACTTTGAACAGAGCCCAGCTCATGGTGGGCGTCCGTTTGCCGACACCTACTGGGTTGAGAGAGAAAGAGATAATAATAATAATATTGATAATAATATTGATGATAATAATAATAAGGAAATAATAGGACTAATAGTAGGACTAATAATAAGACTAACAATAACAATAATAAAACCAATTATAAGACAAATAATCCTAATTAATGAGACAGGGGCAGTAGGTGGTTTTCAGTCACAGATCCAGACTCTACAGCTCTGGAAGCGGAAATACCTACAGAAAGCGACAGGAGGAGAGGAGAGAGCCCAGAAAGCACAAAAGTACGGGAGAGTACTTTAGTTACTTTAGTCAAGTTAGTTACATGCATTAATGGGATATGAAGGCATACAGTTGAAGAGGGAGAGAAGGAGGGAGGAGCTCATTGCATCATGGGAAGTCCCCCGGCAGTCTAGTAGAAGGACATATCCTTTCAAGTTTTCGCGTTGTTTGCGTCAATATGCAGGTTTGGGAGTTAAATCATGGAGCTAACCTCTTTTGTTTAATTATGAGCTAGTAAAGAGACAGAAATATAAAAACCACATGAAAACATATTGTTAGTGCATAAATACAGATGCTCAGTGGTTTTAAAATGTCTTATCTAAGCTGTATGCTGACATTTTATGTCTGCTGTTGCTGGTTAACACAACAGATGCTTGATGCAGATTGCAGCACATTTTCAGTGAGCTCATACATAATTTATGAAGCTAAATCTGAAACTTTACATCTAAGAATGTGTGCCAGAGACTTGGCCAATGACATCCTGTTACAGTACTTGTCACAGTCTGGAGACAAACTTTCTTTACCGTAACTTCAATAAGACATGTTAGCATGATTAGCGTTCTTCACTGAAATCATTATTCGCTATATTCACTACATTAAAAAAAAAACACTACTGGCTGCATGTATCACAACAACTGATGTAACTTTCAACCCAAAGCTACAGTTTCACACCGAAACATTCTGCACACTGACGAATTATAAAGGTGATATGTGATTATTTATTTATTTTTTTTCTGGAAAGAAGTTTACTTTCCTTCTGAATACTGGTATACTCTGTGTTACGTTGCAGATGGCTTTTATGTCTTGCATTAGAGGATGGCTTTTGCAACCATATGTCTTATGCCATAAAAAAAAAAAAAACAGACAGGGAGCAGGCAATGGAGTCTCAGCAGCTTCCCTGTCTGAATGTTGGTTTGGACAATAAACTCTTTTGATGAATGACATGATTGTACATTTGTTTAGCTGCGTAGGAAGTAGTAATTGAGTTGAATCATGTTACTGTGAGACGCCCCACCAACATGATTAGGATTATCCAAAATTTACGTGATATGATATCTGGCGCTCTGGCATTTTTAGATGCTGGATGGATTATATCTCATGTTCTGGCAATACAGCAACTAATGGTTTATGTTTTTGAGAAGATAACGTATCAGACTGGTATATGGTAGTCAGTTATTAGTGGTGCTGGATTGTCCCGGATAAAAAATTTTTCAGTTTAGTGTCTCTGAAGTGGTGGTGGGAATCAGACCGCTAGTCGTGTCTGTCCTGTCACTCATCTCAATGGTAATTCAGGGAGGCTCGACTGCAGCGAAATCTTGACATTAAGCTTCAGCACACACTCATGCACGCAAACGTATGTGTGTGTGTGTGTGTGTGTATGTAGCGCCAGTCATTTTTAAATTCATCTGGCATAGATTTGCCTTATTTCATTTTCCCAGGGCCAGAAATGTTCAAACAGCAGCCCTGACATGAGGGGTTCGACTGATGTTTACTTAAACTCTTTCTCTTAAATAATTAGTGTTCATTTAAGTTTATAAGCAAAGTGGCTAAAATCTTTGGTTACAAAACTGTGAATATTTTACATAGCATTGGATTTGTCTAATTTTATTAAGAAAGTATTTGCATTTTGCCATGAAACCCTTCAGTGAAAAAAAGATAATCTAGATCAATCTAGAACAGCACGTGTTAGTTATTTCTAGCCTTTCTTTTCTCCTCGTGCTCTCTCTGTCACACCCTTTCTCCTTCCCTCTGCAGTCAGCATAACACGCCCACCCATGCAGCTGGCATGAAGAGAGAAAGACAGAGGGGGTGAAGAGGGGAGGAAGAAAGATAATAGAGACGAGAGGAAGTAAGGAGGGAAGGGGGGATAGAGGAAACCCAGAGAGGCAGCTACAGAAAGACGGACTCGCTGATTGCTGCTTAAGTATTGAACTGTAACTGCCAAATGTTCGAGACTTTTATTTTCTAGTTATTATTCTCATTCACAACTGCAAGAAGGATTTATGGAGTTCATCTAACAGCAGGAAGCCGACTGTAAGAAATAACAGCCAAGCAATGAGAACGGGGCGCTCAGCACATCTCAGCCCCCAGTGTATGATCTGCTTTGTTGATCAGGCTTATCTCCTACAGCCTCACTGAGCATTCAGGGTTTATGTTTCATGGCTCAACCTTGAATGTTACTGATATCTTGAAGGGCAAACACACATACACACACACACACACAGACACACACACACACACACACACACACACACACACACACACACAGAGACACACCTAATTGATTTCTATGACACACAGTAAACTAATTTATATCAGAAAAAAAGACCCCATTTCGAAAACAGAAGACAAAAATTGATTTAGCTTGCTGTTCAAGGAGACAGAAGGATAAGCACCTTTATGCTGATGAGGAGCTCAGAACGACAGCAAACAAAAACAGAGATCAACAATACAAAGGCAGAGTTAATATGCACGGCACCACTGTCAGCTCAACCTTGCAGTACCCTTCCACACTACCCCTTAGCGAGCTGGCAGCAAACACCTATCACACCTGCACACTGCATTGGCCTATCAGCGTCGCGCCTCACACTCGTCCCCCACACTTTTCATCACTTCCTTCATATTTCTCCGCCAACATCAATCCAAATTGTTATGCGTGTTATAACTACTTTCAAAATATCACCTGCCAGACCCTAACTACAGGATTTCAAGAAGTGTTTTGTGGATATGCACCGGAGGGGATACGATCAACTTTGAATCTATTAATAAATGTATTTTTGTTGTGGCTGTTCCAGTTAGTTAGCTCCCAAAGATTTAACATCAACAAAAAACAACAACAAAAAGCAGGTTGTTTATACAGACAAAAAAAAAAAAAAGACAGTTCTACCCACAGTTAGGCTCAGATTTCATTTTTGAGAGCTTGCAATTTTCAGTTTCCCTTTTCCTTGTGTAGTGGAAATCTATGAGCTTGCATAGTCGAGATTTGACTTATTTTGCCTTAAAAAAAAACAGATTTTCAACTCTGGCATGAAAGAAGCTTTAAATATGCTCAGCAAAGAGAGAAGATGAGTGTTTTAGTGAATGATGCATTATAATATCCCTGCTTATGCAATCCCACAGAAACCTCTGAGGCATGTGGAAATGAAAGGCTGTGTTACAGGCAGATACAAACTTCTGAGCAGATTCATGTCTCCGGCTGCTGCGGGAAGATGATTTATTTGTGTTTATGAGAATATGTTTGTTGCCACCTAGAACGTGCAGTGAATCTCTCTGGAGGCCTAGTCATTGTTGAGAACATTTTAATGACGCAAACTATTGTGTTTCGGAAGGTTTAGCCACACAGACAGAGGTAGAGAAGCACAAGAGGAGTAAACAGTTAGAAATACACGCTCTCTCTTTACGGGTGTAAGGCTCTTTCTTACAGTTTGTCTCTCAACATTACACACACGTACACACACACACACACACACACACACACACACACACACACACACGCACACACACACGCACGCACACAACCCTCCCCCTCTCCTTTTCTGTATTTTGTTTAACCACAATCCCCTTCATATGGATTACTAAAGCTACGGATCTATGGATTAACCAAACCATGATGGATATGTTTGCATGCATCTTTTCTGAGATTGTATCGTGTGTGTGACAATAAATAAATGTGTGTGTGCATGCGTATTTTTTTGTGTTAGTCTGCTCCATGTGTATGTTTATATGTATATACTTGTATTCACTCTGTGAAGATCTGTTTATAATGGCGCATAAGGGGATTCTCTCCCCCTCAAAGACTATTTATTTCAGGACTTGGTTTCAGGGTTTTAGGTTACAATTATGACCAGGTTAATGCCACGTTCATGTCACATCATTTAAACCGTAATTAAGAACAGACGAGTAGGAAAAACTGTTCGTGTCAGCCTCTGACTCAAGGCCGTCGGGATTTTCTGACACAGACGACACAGATATCTCCCACTTCATAAGAAGAACTACAGACATGTCAACAAACTGAATGGCTGAAAATGCACCACCGCTGGCAGTTACATCCAGATAAAATTCAACACTAACACTAATGCAATCCATTCAGCTCATTTTATTTAAGCTACGCACTGTTTGTATCTGGATTCACTTGGTAACAAACTGCTACACATACTTGAGACAACTAAAGTTGCTGATCAAGGCTGTGTTTCTGGTGTGGCTACAAGGTTAGCGCTAGGGCTAATCACCTTGGAGCAATGTGTGAACACTCCCAAGTTGGAGTAATGGGTGGTTTTCCTGTTCTTCCTATCCTTCCTGTATTGCGTGCTTGCAGCGAAAGGTTAGGGTGTTGGCTTCAGGCGTGTGGCTGCAATAGTAAAGGATAAGGAAAGCCTCCGGGGAATTAATTACATCAAACAGTGGGGACTCACGACTATAGTAGTAGTCGTGTTTGTATGTGTGTGTTCACATAGACTTGATCGCTTGATTATTTTGGACAACATATCCATTAGGCCCCAAACGGCAAATGATGTAATCTACAGGAATTGTAGCATGACATCACCATGTAGTCATTGTCTGGCATTGACTGATGGAGCAGACGCGCATTAGATGAACAATGTTCCGTCTGGAAAAAAAAATCATGAGAATATCTGGGCGCAGGCTTGACGGATTATTATAAAGTGAAAAAACCCTCATTAAAAAAAGGTCATGGAGCTAATCCATCAAGCCCGTGATTAAAAATATTAACAAATCTTCCCTCTGAGGGGGTAGGGGGGGTCAATGAGGAGGGTCTCTCTGATAAATAGAGAACTAAAGCAGCTTAAAAGAACAGTAGAAGAGGATGGGCCAAAGGCATCACTCAAACGGGAACTCATTATAGCTGAAATGATTGGTCATTTTATCGCCAGAGAATTTATCGCCAAGTTCTCTGATACCTGATAAATCCTTTCAGTAATTTTTAAAGCAAAAATGCCACACGTATTTTAGTTCTGCCTTGTCAAATGTGAGGATTTGCTGTTTTTTGTTTTCATATATGATAGTAAATTGAATGTATTTGGGTTCTGGAGTCTTTCTTGGACAAAACAAGCAGTTTGGAGACGTTCCTTTGCACTCGGATAACGTGCGATGGCCAGTGTATACTTACCGCTTATCTACATTTCTATAAAGCATTAGTAGACGACATAACCACAAATCACGTCTTTGGCGTGAGTGACATCATGGTCACCTAAAAGTTTGTGGTCTCTCACTCTCACACACACACACACACACACACACACACAAACACACACACACACACACACACACACACACGCAGACGCACAGTAACAACAGCCGCAGTGTGTCCTTCACCTGAGCATCGTTTCTGCAGGGAGAGGATCTCCAGGTGGAGACCATGGAGCAAGGTGAGGTGCTCCTGCCTGAGGAACACCACGCTCCTCTCCACACTCTCGATCTGCCGCGACAGGCTGCTCTCATCACCCATGGCCGAGTCTGGAGAGACAGAGGGAGGGAATCGCAGGAATGGCGGTGACTGACTGTTTGGCTTACTCCACCAGCATTCATTCCAAGAGACCACCTTGTTTAACTTCGTAGGACGCCGTAAAGCTTGAACTCCAGCTAGGAAGTGTCACTTCCTCATGCTGCCAACACTGCTTATGTCAGCTACAGTGCAAGTTAGGTATTGAGGTCATGCGGGAGCTATAAATAAGGTACTGATGACCAGAGACATCAACAGAAACGGGAGAAACCATGCAGCTCCTACCAGGGTGCAGCCGGGATCGACAACTGAGCCTTTGCATTAGATAATAAGTTGACAAAAGTGTCTCTGCTTACCTTTAAGTTGACGTGAAGTGCCAAAATTTAAGAAATGTGATTTGCACGCGTTATAAAAGCGTCCCCTGATCCGGGCATGCTGGCCTCCGGTGCTGGTCCCAATCCCGTAGGCTGCGGCATTCACCCAAAGACACTGTATCTGGAGCGCTGAAGCGCTTCTCGGCTGTATGTGACGCCGTTGGATTACAGGAGGAAGAGGCTGGACATCTGCGTGAAAAGGCGAAACCACCGCGATGCGTGGCACCCGCTCTCCTCTGGCAAAAGAGCCGCTACCGCGCGGCTGAAACACCTGCGTCGGGCATCACTCGGACGAGGAGGATTTCAAATCGGTCGATACGAAAAGCCCGTGGCGGAAGTGCGCAGTCCATTTTGTCAGCGTGCACACCTTCTCCTCCTCCCTCGCCCGTCGACCGAGACACCGAGCCGCCGCGGACGGCTGCGCTGGGAAATGATGAAAACAAGCCATCGTGCCCAGAACACGCGAGAACATCGCACGACGGGAGCCGGCGTGACAGCTGATTGGAGGGACCGGCCCCTCATCCGGCTGTCGCGCAGACTCTGAGGAGGATCGATACGGGACTCGTGGGAGCACAAAGGGAAACACAACACTTTCATGGCCCACTGGAAAAATGAATAAAATAGATGAATACATTTAAAAACAACAACAACAACAAAAGAACAAAAACCAAACTAGGAAGCGAACATTTTAAAAATTCTGCTTGCTGCAAACCAATCGAGTTGTTTACATCGGGACCCCGCACGCCGTGATTGGACGGGTGTGAATTCAGCACCACGGACAGAGACAGGCCGAGGCTGCTGCAGGGGTTCTCGACCTGCGGGCCGCGGGCCTCATGGGGGCTTCTCGGTTTGATCTCGGGCTCTCCAGAAAAGAGGGTCGCCTCTTTGCTGAAAATAGGAAACACGTTTAAATATGTAGCAGTGGCTCAAGTGTTGTACTAAGGTGCAGTTTCGATTCACTTGTGCTTTACTTGGGTGCTTCACTTTTATGCCACTTTATTCTTCTAACTCACATTTCAGAGACACATATTGTACTTGTTTTTTTTTTTAACTTTAATATACAAAATCTACGATGAGCCTCTAAAATACAAGGCCATTTTGCACACTGAACTAGCCAACGGCATGTAAAATAGTTACATCTGAACCAGCCACAACATACAAATACTGTCATTTTTTTAACGCATCAGTAATATTAATGCAATATTGTGATACATAATACAATTTCGACGGGGGCCACTCAACCTTTATAGTGAATTATTTTACATTTCATTCTCGAAGTACATTTTTCTTCTATCACTGCTGTGTAGTATTCGTAAGTGTTATTGTAGACCTTGACCGAAAGGCACTACATATTCTACACTGCCTATATTAGCACCGCTCTACTCATCCCAAAAACCTCTAGTTACAACCACTGTCAGACACAGGTAACGGCGTAAAACTCGGTGTCAGTGAAAGAAAAACACATCAATTTCATTGATCTTTATTTTCACGTTAAACAAATATTGTTATTATATAAACATATAAATTGGAGTTTTAATTACAAAACAACATCTGCCAAAACATAAAAAATAAAACTGTTATATTTACACTTAAAGACAAAATTCTGTGAAACATGACAGCTTGATGCTCCAAGAGAGCAGAAGATTTCGCTTTCAGAACCTCAGCTGGTCTCGGTTGCTTCAGTATTCCAGGGTTTTCCCCTTAATGAAGAGTTTAACAGTCCTTGGCAAGCTGCACGGTGTCAACAGTCTTCACTGTTGTTATGGATTTCATTTTTTCAACTGTCAACAATGTTCAATACACCTGGGGGGGGGGGCCCTATAGATGAACAAACAAGGAAATAAGACTTGTCTTACTTCTTGGTTGTGATAAGGAAATGGTGCTCTTCTCATTCCTTAGTAACGGAGCTATTTAAAAAAAAAAAAAAAAATTAAGACCAATGCATTAAACCACCACCACATTTATCACCTATGATGAGGAATATGAGGCTGTGTGGCAACACAAATTCGTAACTGCTGCCATTTTCTCAGCAATTACATCCTGACACAATTTACCTTGTGTCCACTACCCACAAACATACGAAACGATAGCATCTTCCTGTGGCTTTGGGAGAATCCTGTTTTGAAATTTTAGCCATATTAGTAGCAACAAAGAGCAGGAATTGGAGTGAAGAGAGCAGAACAGTAGCTTGTTTTTGGCCAAAGGTCCTTCTGTGTCATTTCGACATTTATATGAGGAAGGATCTTGACTCGGCTGCTATGTTTTCTCACAATTCCTAAAAGCGCACAGCAACGTAATGAACAAATCTGGTAACATACATGTGTAATTCCAATAACATTACAGCCTTACACAACAAATTCACAAATATAAGCTTGTTTGTTAGAAAGAACTTCAATTTTCACCAGTTGTCTTCACTATAACCACAAAGCTGCCTTAAAATTTGACGAATCGAAGAAAAAAAAAAAAAAAAAAGGGGGAAATCTACATCAACAATAAAAATGAAGAAAGGGAGATACTCTTGACAACAATAATTCCTCTCAAATGATGCCGTTTGTTTAGTGCAGTGATGGCTTGATTTTGACGTGGACAAAGAGTTACATTTGTGGACTTTCACTTTATCAGCCTCGGTGCACGCAGGTATAACTCATGCCGTTACACACAGTAGTTCAGCAATAAATCCTCCTTCATGAAGGATATAATGTTCAGTTGTTATTGAAATAGTTTTAGAGAGGTGTTGATTCAAACTGTCCGTACGATGCAGTACAAACTACAGACTCCAAAATGATTATGAAGTTGAATTGGCACCTCTCTAGAACAATTACAATAATAAGTGAACATTATACCTGTTGAGAAGGTAGGATTTATCACAGGACTGCTTTATTAGACTGCATTAGTTTGAGCTAGGTGTACCTAATAAACTGCAAACTGCGTGTATCTGCAGATGATAAAGTGACAAATACAGAGTCCACAAATTTAACTCCCCATCCACGGTAAAAATCAAGACGTCACTAAACAAACGGCACATTTTGAGAGGAAGGCAGTAGAGTTTGAATTATTGCTGTTCTGGCTGATGCCAAGCTGATTCTACATTTACAATTTTGGTCCGATGTTTCCTTTGAACTGCAACCAAGTATCTGAGTGTGAGCGAGCATGCTGCTGCGTTTTGTAATACGGTTGGTTTAAGGGCTTCAACATCAATGGTTTCAAGCTCATAGACACTGGGTCAAAGAGACTATTGCTGGAGAAACAAAAAAAAAAAGAAAATCGTGCCCTGCAACAACATTACTCACACAATAGACTTCACTATAATCGACTGTATTTCACAACAGGGAATTTCACCGAACATTGTGTTAATTCCATCTTTAATCCACAACTTATTTTAAGTACATATAAATTACAAATATACACAATTTAACCCCTCAGACAATGAATGTGTACAAAAAAAAGCTATAACACAAAACATGAATGGCATCAAATATTTCCATGCTATGTACGGAAAGTGATGTTATGATGCGAGTTGGAAGAGGAGGCAGCTGTGTAGCAGCCGTGTGTATGACAGTTTGCTGTAATCACAGCTCTCTGACCTGATTGTTTCAACACTGACCTCAGGAATTTCTCTGCATCTATCCTTGCTAATTGACAACTTCAAATTAAAGGCAGAATGGCAAAGATCTAAAAAGGCATTACAAAATAAAGACATCTCAGGTGGTCTTGGCTGTGTTGAGGTCACTGAGGTGATGCGGAGGAGTTTGCTGTCCTCCATAGGCCAAATGAAGAATAGCTATTCCTGCCTGTCTGAAAGCTCCTACTGCAGACTGTACACCATCACAGGGCACTATAAAAATACATACAAATCATGAAAATATTCATGTTAGTTGGTAATACAGCACTATCAAGCGTACTCGCAAACGCAGCGGCCAGTGTGAGCGGTCAGACCACCTCTGACCCTGACCGCTGATGGACATGCTGGGAGGTCAGGTGGCACCTTTTTTTCCTCCCTTTTGCCATTGTGATCGATCCATGAGCCAATCAAAGTCAGAATCTACTAAGTATTGTGTTGTTCCTGCAAGATCTACTGACAAAACGGCCTGGTTGGTGGACAGCACAGTTCGGCAATCGGATCGGAGGGGCACAAGCTATTTTAAGGTTCAGGGTTATATCGTATGATTTATCGCTGATTTGTTCATGATTTGTGAATTCTTTTTCCTAAATGTTTTAATACAATTTGATAAAGCGAAAAAGGGCTGTGATTGTTTAGCTACTATATATCACGAAGATTTGAATCAGTTTAGTTTTATTTGAATGCCACTTCAAAGTATTTAGTATTTATTCATCCTCCAATACCCTCCTCTCTCCTTAAGTGAGGATTGGTATTAGGTGGATTTCCATATTTTATAGACAAAAATGTCTTTTTTCTCTACTAACAAACAACCTGCCAAACAGTGACAGTAAAGCTTGTTTTAGAAAGAGGCAAAGAACTGTTACAAGCTTTCTGAGGTAGCAGGCGGTTTTTAGTGTAGGACATTAGGTGAAAAAACAAACAAAAATTTTTTTTTACCTCTGCAGTGTTATTGATACACATCAAGAGGGTCTGGATTCCACTAATTCTTTGCTCAGTGGTAAATAAACTTTATGTGAGATTTTTAAATAACCCACAATAGCATATGTATGTATATTATATACAGTAGGCATATAATATAGACGAATACATGGGTATCGGAGGGTTGGTTTTACAAACAGTGCTTACCATGAGCTACATTTTATAACAGATTTAGCCGAAACACCCTGTGGGACAATAAGGCATTTGGTGTCGTTTTACAAGGCCTTGCATTGTTTGTGTGAAGAATCCTCCATCTACCATTAGTGAGCCACTAACGGCACTTAGGCAATGATTGGACTACACAACCACAGAAGCCAAAACTGTCAAAGCTATAACTGATGGGCAAATGTAGCTTTCAGCATAATGGCTGTGTGTGATCTGTGTTTGGAATGAGGCCCACTGATTACACCTTGTGTGGACGTACATGTACAGTGTGAGAGATAGAGGGATCCCTCCGTCTCCCAGCTATGAGTATACTACACACGGGCAAAACGGTACCAAATCTCAGCCACAGGGTGTTAATGTACAGCAATGAGTGTTTTTTATCAATCTAATCCTTCCTGTGTCTCTTCCTCGACGTCTCTCTACATCTCCTTCTCTTTCTCTTTCTTGGTGTCCCGGGTGCTGCTCTTCAAAAAGTCGCTCCTTAGCAGCCGATAAAAGAGGACAATATTCATGGCTGTCATGATGGCCATACCCACGCTGCCCAGCGTGTAGGCTAGGAGGGGCACCTTGTCCCTGTTGAGCACCAGCCAGCGGGTCATCCAGGCCAGCGTGTTGATGCGGAACACCACGTATGTGCCCAGGTTGATCATGCTGTTGACCCGATACAGCGTACCTGTGGCAATGTTGGCCATACGCAGGATCTGCCTGAGGTGGAGGAACACAGAGTTGATCTCCACCAACAGGGCCACCACAGAAAAGCCCACGTAGCGGCACGACAGCACAGAGAGGCCAAAACAGGTGATCACCTACGGGAAAAGACAATGAGAAAAGAAGACGGGGAGGAGGAACGTTACAATGGAAGCGGCAGAGTTTTTTCAATAGATAATGTGTTGAATAGTGGATTTATTATGATTAACAAAAAAACAGAGTGGCTAAAATAATTTAAATAATAAATTCATAACTAATGAGATATTTTTGATGACAAAAGATACCTAACTGGTTAAGACATTATCTATTTCTCTTTAAAAAAAAAAAAAAAAAGAAGAAAAAAAGAGCAGATTCACTAATCTAATGATTTGAAGGAGACAGTCTCTGATATCTTTTCACATCTTTATTCAGGAAAAACCAAAAAAAAAACAACAACAAATTTAAATTTAAGCAGGAAACTAAAGATTTTTGTTTTTGATGTTCATATTGCCCAACACAACAGTATGATAGCATATCAGTGTATCTCTCATAACTTCATGGCGGTGACTGAAGGCTATCTTAGGAGGAGGTGACTTCCATGTCTGAATGCATTCTTCCCCTTCCGACAGTTACTCAATGACCATGTGGAGGGACACCACCCCCACCACTCATTTCTGCTGAGCCAAGTCTGTGATGTAATGAACAAACTCCACAAGATGGCAGCAACATCACTCAAAACCTGTCTGAGAACAACAGACAGACAACTCACCAAATCCTGTCTGGTGACATTGCACTCAAGAGTCAGGGGAAAGGATTACGTACAGTATCCACTATGTTGCAACAGAAGTATAAGCTGCTGTCTAACACACCTATAGCAGCTGTGTTGCAGATTTACAATCTGTAAGACAGAAATGTTTTTATGCTGCAACAGGCTGTTCAGCCAACTCTCCACTGGAGCCAGCACCCCCCCCCCCAACACCACATTTCAACGGCTTCATTCAAACTCAGAGCACACTCGCAGTGTAGATGGAGGCCAACCTGTGTTCACACAGACTGTTCTTTAGTTTCAGACATGTTACCACCTAAACCGCCATGTTTATTAATTGAGAGTGGATGGTGGCAGTGAAGGGAAGATAGTGAAAGAAGAGCACTAAAAAGTAAGTCAAGTCTTTGGTTAGTTAGTACAGGTCATGGGATAGATTGTGGTGTGAGATAATGACCTTTACCATCAGTCATGGCTTAGTTGGAGAGGCGTCTTTTGTTTGTGCATGTGTGTTTTGTGTGAGGACACATGATGTCCTCTCTAAGGCAGCAAACAGTCATGTGATGCGTTCTACTAGGTGAGGTAACGGGGCATGTGAGGAAAGTCAGCAGTATCCCTTACTGGCATTTTAACTATGGATCCACTGTAATATATGTATCTTTGGCTTAAAAAGATTCAAAAGGTTTCTTCGTTAGACATGTTTCACTTGCAAAAACTTCAAACATCTAGTTGTAACCGGTTGTTAGTCTGGGCAACATTTCTTATTAAGTAGACTGTGAGGGCACTGATCGCGCCCTCCGAACACTATTTATGATTCAAAATGTCATCAGAATGGTGTATGGTGGCTTCAAGCCAAACACAAGTTCCTGTCTCAAAGCAAATTACATGAAAGTCTGGCCATTCATTTTCAACATGTCCTGTCATGGACTTAAGTTTTAGTCAAGGGAAAACGTTGACCTGTAAGTGGCGCTAAGGGTTACTAAAATCTCCACAAATAAATCCTCTTGGTCCGTTAATCGCCGTACTAAATTTAATGGCAATGTGGCCAGTATTTATTGAAATATCTTAATCTTATATATATATCTTATATATATATATATCTTAATAAATAAGTTGTTGATCAGACAGACGTAATGATCCTGACGCCCCACTGCTAACCATCACAGAAAAAAAATTGTAGAGGAACAATAAACAACAGTGATTTTAGGATTTACTCTCTCTCTCTCTCTCTCACACACACACACACACACACACACACACACACACGAGTAATACAAATACAAATCAAACTCTTCCCCTGTTGTGAGGTTAAAAAGACAGTGATGACGAACAATGTTGGTGAACAATTATAATGACGACAGTGAAAGTACTGTATTTAGCAGTACAAACAGCCCGCCTCATCAAAGTCCGTGTTGGGAGGGAAAACAGTTACGTCAACAGGACACAGGGCTTTTCAGCACAAAACAAAGCCACAGACACACAGGCACAAATATGTGAGATCCCACTGCAGTGTTGGTCAGTCACTCTCCTGTGAAATTTTTTTCTATGGTAGGACAGGTGCCAGGTGAGTCTGGAAACTCCTGGATAAACAAGGTGTGTAATAACACCCTGTTGTCAAAGTCACGGAGGCAGGCAACAACAAACAAATAACCCCACTGGTAATCAAAGTTTTAGTGATCGTTGCAATAAATATAATTCTAATGGACTGATAAGTAATTACCATTCAGATGTCTTCGTCTGACCTCCAATGGCTTTGGTCTCAGAAAATAGGAATTAATAATACATGTCAATTAATGTTTATTTTGCTAAAAACCAAAGTACAGATGTTGCATTATCACCAAATGCTTAACTTGATTATGAGTATGACTAGGAAAAATACATTTCTTTTTGTAGTGGCCTAAAAATTCCACCTTAAAATCCCCCGTGCAAATTTATAAAAGTATAAATATGGAGCATTTAAAAGCATAAATAATCTGCATCAGTACTGGACATATTTAAAGGCAATCATTCAACACCTGTCTTTCTTTTTGGGTTACAATCCTTGATTTGGGACGAAAACAAAACACTTTCATGCTGAAGAACAATATGCTCTGTTATGAGTTCCTAAAATCTCCACATCCTGACAGTTGTGATATGACACAGCCAAGACAACTCCAAATCAACAGTAGACAAGGATGGAGGGTATAGACTCTTGTCACTTGTCTATAAAAGATGCATTGTACACCAGGCAACATTTACTAGCTAACTGGTAAAAGTAAGTACCCACGAATGTAACATACACAGCGTCAACTAGACGCATGCAATTCCTAAAAAACACACACCATCTCACATTGAACATGAATCCAACATTCCTCCACCTTTACAAACAAACATGTGAATCATGTAATTTTTAAAGTAGGTTTCAACGGATATGAGAGCAGACAGATGATGACACAAGATATACTGTATATAGTGGTAAAAACTCACTGCTTTCAATTCACAACCACAATACCTACAGTAAGATAAAACATGTGAAGGGGTTGTGTGTGTGTATGTGTGTGTTATAAATACCAGTGTGTTATAAATACCGCACGCACACACCAGACTAAATACCACTTGTTGAGTTGTTCTTAAGCCTGGCTCATCTTAAAGTCTAATCTGATCTGGGAAGATAAAACACAATAGAACATTGGATTGGGAAGGTCAAAACAAACCATTGTACAACCCTAAGATAAAATGAGGAAGTCAAATTCAATAACAAAGTCTATGCAGTGAGAAAAGAATGTTGAAAACACACCCACTAAAGAGTGGATCAATCACATAGAAAAAAAACTGGGGAGGAAAAAACACAAAAAAAAAAAAAAAATTTTATTTTTTTTTTTTAAAAAAAAAAAAAAAAAAAATGTGTCAAAAATTATACAAAATTTGAATAAGACAAGATACATTTAACAGAGCCGGATGGGTCAATGAGGACTATAGCTGATTTGACTTATTTAAATTGTAAAGGACATGAAATCATATTAAACATACATACATTTTGGAACTTGCTTCTTGATTCCTGAGGTTAACTGGCTCATCTTAAAGTCTAATCTGATCTGGGAAGATAAAACACAATAGAACATTGGATTGGGAAGGTCAAAACAAACCATTGTACAACCCTAAGATAAAATGAGGAAGTCAAATTCAATAACAAAGTCTATGCAGTGAGAAAAAAAAAAAAAAAAAACACACCAGGACTAAGAAGAGATCACAATTATAAAAAAAAAACTGAATGAGAATGACAAATAAAAAAAAAAAAATTATTTAAATTTTTTCAATTTAAAAAAAAAAAAAAAAAAAATCAAAAAAAAGTATAATAAATTTACATAATAAGACAAGATACATTTAACAGAGCCGGAGGTGGATGGAGGATGATATTGATTTTGACTTATTTAAATTGTAAAGGACATGAAATCATATTAAACCTTATTACATTTGGACACTAAACGAGATGCTTCCTGAGGTTTCTTAATGTGAAAACATGATATTGTTATGTTCCTCCTGCGCGTGTATCTAGTTTTATGGTGGGGATCTCCCTTTTATTGGTGTCTTTCCATGTTCTATTAGCCAGTGACAGTCATCCATTGCCTAATCTTGGTACAAACATTGATAGCAGAGCAGCTCAGAGGGCCATAATGACACTACATACAAAACACAATAATGTTGGAGCCATATGTCACGAACAGCTACACCTCAGTAATACTTTACAAGTCTAGCAGCAGCAAATGTAAACTTAATGAAGCATAAAAAGTTAGGTTCACAAAATGGACAAAAGAGCCACAAAGTGTTCATCCTCCCAGTCTAGATACTGCGACCACTGATCTGACCATACCAGGTCATCATCTGGTGACATGAACCCATATGGCTCAGCAGCCAACCAGATACTAGCAGCTAGCAAAACCTCATCCTGGTTGCTCCCTCTGTGAGCATGGATGGGGCCTCTGCTAGTCATCAATAAAGGACAGGGGTCAGCTCCCTCACCCTGTACTGTTGTCAGCGTCCTGAGCTGAGGGGGAAATCACAGTAATCCCCCCTCAAGCCCCTGGATCTATCAAATGATTAGAATGATTCAGCATTAGCTGGATTTTTGCCCCGCTAGGCTCTGCTGGAGCTTGACTTTCACATGGAGCAGCCCAGCCAATGCTGCCCAACTAGAAACTCAAGTGGACAGACAGACAAACAACGTGTCACATCATTGACAACTTTATTTTTCCAAGAATGAACTTTAAGTGTCAATACTAACAATCATAGACAAGTAGTTCTTTAAATGCTCAGAAAGTAGACATTTAAACATCCTGATATCTGAACCTTTATCTGCGGAGGAAGATTATTTGATACAATCAAAAGCTCCAGAAGACCTAATAATGGACCTTGTGGTGCAATTGTTTTGCCTATTGCTGTTTCCATGTTTAAAAATTAACTTTCAATCCCAACTCCTTAATCATAATATAAAAACTGCATCATATAGCCTGGTATCAATAAGTTCAACAACCTACATTATTACAGATGGTGGGCATTTATGGTATGGGGATTGAGTTGGGTCCTTATTTTCAAATGGAACAGCAGAAGACAGAGCGAGTGTTATTTAACCTTTGGACCGCACTTATATACATTAACCTACTGTTATGGCCAATTGTATAAAATCCAAGTAAAGAGCTGAAAAACAAGGTGAAGTGGGTGTTTGTTTCCTGCATTTACTCCCAGTGGGCTCAATTAAACCTTCTCTACACCCTGATGAGGGACCTTGTTGTCCCACTTGGGGGGGGGGGGCACTGGGTGCAAACATGATAGGCAAGTACAGCAAACTGTGGTATTGACAAAGTGGAACCTGATTTTTTTTTTAAAAGTTCAACAAAAAAATGGGGTAAAGTTTACATGATAACAAAGTTTGTGTCAAGATGGCAGGTATTGATAAATATTTGTGCTTTTAAATTGAGCCACTATGGCAATCAGTATTCAGAGGATAACCTCACAGGAAACACAGGGAAAGACAAAGCTAATAAAAAAAAAGATCAAATTCACACCCAGAGAAAGATAACACCCGAGAGGCAAAATGACTGAATACTAAGTTAAAGTCAAAAACTGCAACTTTTTCATCTTTTTCAATTAGTTGAAAAAAATACTTGCTCTATGTGGCACTGCTTTCTTGTCTTTACTGTTTTACTTTTCAAGTAGGGTGTTTGCTGTATTTTTCGGTGTAAGTATTCTGTAAACGTAGTCTGCACTTAAAGCTAAAGGTCACTAGCCAGATGTTGTAGCGCCTGTTAAGCCTCTACCAGGCCACCCTGATCTCTGTCTCTCTCTCTCTGCCCTAGGCTCAACATCACCAGGTTTCAGTTTGTTTGACATTTTTACTGCCTCCAACACTCTTACACATCCATACATTTCTTACACTACTGATGCAGCATGTATTCACATCCCATGCTTATCCTTTTTTAAACAACCTTCCTTATTTAAAATAAAACTTGGCTCATCTTCCCTCTTTGTCAAACAGTTTGTGTTACAATAGTCGAAGCAGACACAAAGGTTATTAAGGATTTCCATGTCAAACCAGTTTCCCTGCCTCCGGCTGATAACTCGCTAGCTGGCTAAACCATAGGAGAAGCTCTAGTTCAGTACCAACGCAGAGCGTTTTTTACAATGGATAAAGTGAGTGTTGAATTATAATGAAACAAAGTGTAAAAAACAAAAACAAGAAAGACTGTGGTGCAGTTAAGATGAAGGAGATCATTAACCCAAGAGGCTCAGATGAGCGTGACATAGTCAAGCTGTTGCAGTGTTGGCAGACATGCTCTAAACAAATGGGTGGTGTGTTTAGTATCAACAGGCCTGGTTACTACAGTCCAGGTCAGCCCCAAAACAGGAGGGCTTCAACAGCTAGCAACCACTCTCGCCACAAACACACAGACATACGCACACCTGTTTAAGAAGACACTACTTTTAGTGACTCACACCAACAAGACGTAGATGCTTATGACAGCATATTCACACCCTTATCTGTCAAATGATGCTTAAATGTATTCCGAATATATTACTTACTTTACCTTGTGACTATGTTTCCGTATGTGCATGTGTGTATGTGTCTGTATTCTATTGTCTGTTGGACACTGAACCAATATAATTTTTTCATTTTGTTATAATGTTATTATGCCCCATAGTTTGTTTAGCTGTCTAAATACTACTTCAGAACTCTCGCCATCTAACAGCAATAAAGTTTTGTTGGGGAAATAATTAATCCTTGCATCTTGCCCTAAAATATGGCCTTCAAAGTTCACTGAGTCACAAAACGCTACAAATTTATGTCATAAAGATTACTGGGAATAGCTCAGCTTCAAATTCATCCATAAATGAGGGGACTTTTGCCTGGTCTATGCCCCCTCTGCCTGGCCTGTCTGCACATCAGTACTGTAGTGGGTTAGTAGACCATTCACCAACAGAAGATGCTGTAGGTGAAACCAAAACTCAAGTATTATCAAGCAGCTTTCTGGTTGATGTCAGTCACACGGCACATGGGCTTGTTTGGTCAGGAAAAGAGGCAATCTAGCCTAACTACAGCAACGGTACCTACTGGATTAATAATTAGAGAAGTGGCACTACACCTTGATATTTAATCTTTTTCTTTATCTGTGAGTACTGGTGAGCCTGCTTCAAGCACTGATATCACGAATTTTACCTGATGTATTTGGAGCTATGTTGATGAGTGTTTAAATCATCTCCTCCATATGCAGAAACTGCAAGTTAAACTAAAACTTTGCTTCACAGATGGATCTATGACCCAGACAAACTGTGGCTGAATCTTTACAGTTGCGTTTTCATGTAATTATCATAGTGTGTGTGAATTTATTTATCATATATGCGACAAAATTTCCACAGAGATACATATTCCCCTTCCTCCTGTGATCTAAGCAAATCCTAACACAGCAGCATTCCCTAAAAATACATTTTCTGGACGGGCAGTGCTTCCCTAACACAGGTCATAAAGGGATAGGAAGTTGCCTAGTGAAGCTGATAAGGAGGAAACTAATAGGAAGCTCAACAGAGAGATGTTAGCTATCTGGTCATAGGCAGACCAGCAGTGGATCAATGAGAAGGTGGGGAGGGCCTTACAATGGCTTAACGTCTATGAGAGAAAGTGGGGGCGAAGGATGTTCAGCTTGGAAACACGAGACAGTAATGATCTCTCACACACACACACACACACACACACACACACACACACACACACACACACACACACACACACACACACACACACACACACACACACACACACACACACACACACACACACACACACACAAGGATGGTGGTCATAACTATCATCATGCGACCTGCGTTAACTCCCGTCAGCTGACAGCAGCACAGCAGGTCATTTCAACATCTCCTCGTCACAGACGTCTGGTCAGAAATTCAACGGATATGCCCAAACACAATTATTCAGGGCAAATATGATCAATTAGTGTTGTGTGGGTATTTATTTGTAAGTGTGTGTGTGTGTGTGTGTTATTTCTAGTACAGGCTGAGAGAAAGAGTCTTCTTTCTCATCAGGGTGAGGCTCAGTTACTGTTAATAATCACCAAAACACTGGTGAATCATAGTCACCTAATGTAGTCAGGCACTGGGTGTGAAAGGAGGAGTGGTGGTTTGCATTGCCTTGAGTGTACTCTATGTCTCACCCATTACTTCATCACTAAGTGTGGCCAAGGGAGGATAAAAGCCAATGATGGCTTTTCCCATGCATCTTAACGCCCATTAGGACCAGGAAGCGGCAGAAAGCTCTTGAGATCTCATGATATTCCCGATTGTTTATGGGCTGCAGCATTTTAGCATTGTGATCAGATACTGATATGTTTTACTTGTTTATCTTTTACTGCAAAATGAAAAAAAAACACATTTCTTTTGGAATGGAACAATTGTACCAATCGTATTCCATCGACCCACCATCATTATGCTTCCAAAATGTAGAGTTAAATGCATTTTCTTAAAAAAAAAACAAAACAAAAAAAACAGGATTACATTTGGAGGAATACGCTTATCGGTGTATCAGGAAAACAGCTAGCCTGGCTCTGGAAGTGACTGCGCTCAGCCAAGAAGTAATTCTGTATAATAACACCACTGTAAAACCACAACATGTCATTTTAACATTTCAGTTTTGTGAAAATTAAACAAATGAGATACAACATGTTCTTTGTTAAACTTTAGAGGTGCTAGAGCGCAAATGTTGCCACCTTTGGGCTGGTCAATGCTAGCTGTTTACCTGTTTCCCGTTTTTGTGCTGAGCTAAGCCAACCAGCTGCAGGATGTAGCTACATACTGTATTAACCATATAGATATGAGAGTGGTACAAAACGTCTTAGTGATTATAGCATACCATAAATAAAATATTGGTAAAATACTTTTTTGCTAATTCATAGAACTGTCGTAGCACTTTTTATGAGAAAAACCCCAACAATTACTGTAGATATCACAGGTTTGCCGTGAAGCATAATAACAAAAAAAACAATACTGAAACAGTTAACTCCACTTACTACAAATGTTCAATGTGAGGCTGTCCCGACGCTGTACTCTCACATGCTTGCATACCCGCCCCACGCTGGTTTTGGAATCATACGCAAGTACTCTGGTATTCCAACGGCAGCTGGATCTCAGCCAAGTTTGTTCTCTATCTTTTTTATGTGTTGGTTCTAGGCCATTAGGTGCGGCAACCAGAGAGAACAAATGCACAGTCCCTACTTTGCCCTACCTTGCCTTTACGCAATGACAGGTAGCTTACTGAGTGTCAACTCCCTCTGTTTTCTAAAACCGCTGATGCCTCTACAAACAGCATGTCTAGTTGTTATACCAACTTTGAACAAATACCACCACCTCCTTCTTTTTTTTTTTTTTTTTTTTTTTTTTTTAAGAGCACTCCGTCTTTCCAGCCTACAGCCTCTTTGGAGAGCATGGCATTTTTCCTTAAATTATTTACTGTTCACAAGATGTGCCTCCTATTTCTTAACTTAGAATTTTCAAGCAATTCTAACAGCTTTCTTTTTCTGTCTTTACAGTCACACCAGGTGTTGATTATTCTAAAGAGATATTTCTCAGTAGGGTGCAGTCTTAAATCGACATGCATTATGCAAGCTTTCTCACCCTTAAATGCACATTGCAGTGGGCAAAGTCAAACATGTTACGCACGTTTAATGAGTCTTGATCTCCATTTATACTTTGCTGCTGTGTAATTACATTATGTCAACAAATATATACCTGACTTATGAAGACAGATCCTGCACACAAATCCTGAAAATTCACATCAATTTTCAGGCTTGTAATAGTCCACAGTGACTGCTTTGTGCCTCATAGCTGCACCTCTATGGTTGATAAAGAGACAACAAAATTCACACATTTATGGATGCAACTTCTTGTTTGTTGCCTTTGCATTATATGAGTTTGAACTGTTTGATACAAAAAAAACAATGGACAAGGAAATTCCTTAATATAAGACAATTATACGACAAGGGAAAAACCCCATACAAAAACAATATATAATATTACCAGAGTGCAGAGGCTCTCATTGGTTTGTATCCATGTGTGGGGGTGGTACAAGCTGCAGAGAGTAGGTGGATGAGGGGGGATGGGGGAGATATTTGGAGGTTATTCAAGGATGGGGGGGTTGATAACAAGGCAGCTTGTGTGATATATGGAGTTTAGCTACAACACAGAAATGTTTTGGGGGAGAGCACATTTGCAAAAGCCCTCTCAGGAAGCGAGAGGTTTGCTGTGTGCGTGTCTCTCTCTTGGGAGCCTGAGGTTCATGTGGAAACCAGATGTCTGTCCTCCTGTCTGGATATACACAGAATGGGGGGGACCTCCTTGGGGTTCCCCACCAAGAAGATGAGACTGTTGAGAAATACACACACATAAATCACGATCTTGGCCCGCCAAAAAACTCATGCACATTCCATTTTCTTTTTTGCAGTATGTGTCTGTCTCAATCCCATTGACCGTTATTATTCTCAGTATGTGGCGTGATTATGTTGAATTTGTATCGTTTCAGGGCTTCTCACTCAGCTAACTGTGTGCTCTACTAAAATTTCGGCAAAAAAAGAGGTTCCAGCAGCTCATGGTTTGCAAACATGATGTTGACACTGTAGATTATTAAACACTAACACTCGCTCCATGTGGTTTGTCACACCAAAGTATTGGTCAAAAAGGAGGAGTGGAAGAGCCCACAGATATTGGATGGCTGGAAATATATGTGGGCTGGTTAGCAAAAACGAACACATACCATACATACTTAATCAGCTGCTGTTATGAAAAATTAAGAGGACCTATGTGGCCTTGCAACATGCTTGTTAATGTTGTTGTCACTGCAAGATTGGTTACTAGAGGAATTACATCCATCAGGAAACAAACCAGTTGGGCTTCAGATTTGTTTGTATAAACAGGGCTGCCTCAGCAACAATATAAACTTCAATCCAAACGCACACTGTAAGGATTACCGGTCTTGCCCGTCTTTGTATTTGCGTGTACTGCTGTCACATTAGGCTGCCTGTGGTTCCTTAGACATTCAGCAGCAAGTGGAAGGAGCAGCTGAATCAAAGAAAAGGAAACTGATGGACAGAAAGACCGATACAGACATACAAAATAATCAGGTTCTAACAAGCTGAAGATGTAGATATCCATGGCAGACATGGCATTCCAGTGACATGTGGTGTCACACCAGTGACAATATGGCCAACAACCAAATACAGTATGTTCCTGCTTCCAAAAGTGACATTCTCTGTTGGCTATGTGATACAGCTTCACACTTTTTCCACAGCTATCTATTTTCATGCCTGGCAAACTTAGACAAGTTCCATACATATCTGAGGTTGTTGCAAGATGAACCTTGAAGAGGAAAATGTGACTGAGGCTGAATTTGACAACATGGCAAATATGAGCGTGCAATCACATAAGATGATTTCCAGGTTATAAGGACATCATCACACAAACATGTACTGTTGTTTCAGTGATAAACTGAAATCTGTCAATCAACTCGACTCCTTATATTAGTTCGTTGACAAAATCCTGTGTATATATACCAGAAGGAAGTGGGTGAAGATGAAAACCAACGAGTGTTTAACAGTGTTAATGGTGTCAGCTCTGTGCTGTGGCTAAGCTTTTTAAAAGCTGAGCAAGTAAACTTGTACAGATAGAAGGAACAATTATATGAACCACATATAGAGATGACCTTGCTGAGAATCTGTTTACAAAAGCTCCTTATACAGGTGGAGAAAGCCTGAGCAAATCTGTGAGAAAGATAAAGTGAAAATTCCCATATTCAAAATCCAGGTACCTAAATCTGATACAGACGAATCCAAGCAGGCTCAAGGTAATCACTGCTATGCTGGCTTCTATTGAGCTTTAATGCTTAAAACCTGGGTGCTCTGTAACCTAACGTAAGCTGCTGTTTAGGGCTATCTACCTTTTTTGTATTTGAGCACTTGTGATGGCCCAACGTTAAGTTCATTGAAACTGTTTTTCATGAAATATAGAAGAAAATGTAACTGATGATAAACTGTTCTCTATTTAACTGAATTTGTGACAGGCCACTTGGGCTGACTATTACAATTTTGTAAATAGAACAAGTCAACTGAGAAATTAATTACTTCCCCAGGGTGTTACAAAATCCTATCATTTATCATTCCTGTGTGTGTGAAAGAACAACTTTTGCATTTGGGTATAAGTATTCACACACGTTAAGTGTAGCATAAATGATGGTTAAACGTTAAACAATTAAGATCCATATAAGTAGCACAATGGGGAGAATATTTAAGAGACTACGTGTATAATGCCTTAAATTTGAAGAGGACAAACTAGACAGAGCAGAGCAGATGTGATCCTCACACAGGCGCTTAATCTGTGACGTCCTGATCTGCTTCAGAGGAGTGTTGGCCTTGGCCCCTACTCTGCTAGATAATTTAATTCTGTCTAATGAGAGAGGGGTGAAAGGCATTTATGGAAAGTAGTCGAAAACATGTTGCAGAACGTCAAACCCCTGTAAGAGGGCACAGAGAGAGCAGAAGGGCAAAACTGACCCACTTGGTGTTTCCACTATTTATTATCAATGGAAATCTCATAAAAGAAGATTGGACATACTGTTATTCAAATGCTTTCGTTCTTCATGGAATAAAATAATCTGTCTTTCTACCTCTGCTTGGCATCCTTCTCTTCTGGCTCATATTTAAAATTAAGAGCTCACTATTTCCAAGAGTCATGGGCAAACGAGCGTGAAAACAGACTCAACATGGGGATACGTTTTTTTTCCTCTCTTTTTTTTTTTTTTTTTTTTTAAATACAAGAATGGCAGACAAACCTTGGTTTTTAAGTTAACCATATGTACATCAGTTAGCCTAGATCAAACAATGGCCTAAAGAACAAATGTAATTTTCACTGTACTCATGTACATACATATTTAAACTCCTCAGAAGAAGACACCCTATTTCTGGCAGAAATATCAGGACTTCCTGTTTTCCAAAGGAAGCACAAGGTTATAGCTGACAGGATCTGATCAGGCATGTGTGACTGTGACAGGGCCCACATGCTTCCCAGACAGAAGTAAGAAGCTGTAATCTCCAGTCAATAAGAAGGGGGGAGAAAGAAAAAAAAAAAAAAAGAAAAAAAAAAAAAAAAAAAACTTTCCATGGAATGTTTGACACTATTATTTCTTCTGGACTGCGACAAGAGGGATCAACAAAACTCGTGTTACACCGCATGCTGTTTCTCTATATACTTTCACGGCAGATCACAGAAATGAAGACTCAAGAAAATATAAAGATGTGAGCATTTGAGCAGACCAGCAACAAGGAGGCGGTAGAGGTCAAAACAGAGCATAACAGCAGAGGAGAAAAATAAGATGTGACAAAAAACACATAGGTTTTACAGTACAAACAGGGCTGGGAAAGTTACATATAAAATAGATACAAACTTTTCGGACATTTCAGAAAATTTTGATTACAACTTCTTGATTACAACCTCTTCCCTCAGAGCCAATCCCATAGCTTGCAACTTGACATGCTGATGTCACATTAAGGTTGAACTATCTCAATTATAACCGTAGATACTAAAATGTTACTAACATTAAATTGCACAAATATTACTATGTACATTACACTACACTAGTACATTATTTTCAAACACTTACAAAAGTGTGTGACAGGTCTGACAACAACTTGTTTTCAGAGACAAACCACCTTCCGCTCTTGTAGTGAAAGTGACAGTAACAGCATTATGTCTAATGGTCCACAAAGTCATGATTTACCCGTGTTGCTTTATGGCTAACGTCTGTAGGCATATGTGAGTCATCATATAATCATAAAACACATAATTTGTATAATCAATTGTTGACACAGCTTTCAAAATTTTCCACTCAATACACACCCACTATGCGTTTTATCCAGATTTTATACTCGTATGAAGCCCCTTGTTTGTTAGTCAGACTTAAATGCTTTTCATGCAGCAAGGTATATGCAGTGCATTTAGAAAATATTCCGACCCCTTCACTTTTGGCTCTTGATGCTTGTCGCGTCATACCCAGGATGATTCAAGGCTCTATTTGCTGCCAAAGGTGCTTCAAATAAGTAGTGAGTAAAGGGTCCGAATACTTATGTCAATGTGATATTTCAGTTTTTCCTTTTTAATAAATTTGCAAAAATTTCTAAGATTTAGTTTTCCCTTTGTCATTATCGGGCATTTATTGAAATGAATTTAAATGATTTTAGCATAAGGCCTCAACATAACAAAATGTGAAAAAGGTGAAGGGGTCTGAATACCTTCTCCACCCCCCCCACCCCCCCAGCGGTATAGCTAATGGACGGATTGATGTACTGTACTTAGAGCTGTATGACCAGCTGGTCCTGCTTGGTTCAGTGCTCGCACACTAGGAAAACTCCTGAGCCGTCAGATGACCAGTGTGCTTATATTAGCAAATCAAGCCCTGACATGGTTGTCTTGCTTTACAACCCTTCACGTACAACACAATAACTTAATTTATTAATAATAGTTGCATGAAAAGATAAAGAAAAAAGATGAGGACCAAATGACGACAACATAGCAAAGGAGTTGGAGGATGGCCTTTCAGAAAGGTACACGGAAATCAAGGAGTGAACGTCATTGAAAAGAAAGAATGAAAGTCTTGATGATGGTACAATGGGCAAACGAAGGGAGTAAAGAGAAAGAGAGTTGGCTAGCAGAGACGCACAAAGAGCCATGTGAATGAGAAAGAAATCTCCGTCCCTCCCACACTCTAGTGACAATCTGAAGCCAGCTGGCCTGGCCAAAGCGCCCATTCACTAGGCTTCCAGGAAGTGAAGGAGAAAAAAAAACAAGACTTTCTGAAAGAAAGGGATACGTTTATCTTCTCTCAAACACTGTTAGGCCTTTGCCACCAACCAATGGGTGGCACTGAAGCTGATTCCCACAACTAACCCGGACTGAGCATTTCCACTACTAAAACACTGGGTCTCACCTGGGAAAAATGATTTAGATGTGCCTTTAAATTTGTTTAGAAACGAAAGACCCTTGATGTCACAGGGTGGTACTATCATCACCACACAAACCTATCTTAACTCCCAGACAACCAAAAGCATCAAGAGTAGTGAGGGCACTACAATTTGACACTGTACCAAAACCATAATTTGGCCAATGTTTTATTGGCAAAATGGCACTCAAAGTTGACAAACGGTACATCAGGTTTGCCAAATGCTGAGCTAAAACATATTCAACAATATAAGACATGAGGGAAAGCCAGGTGCCCCAGGACAATGGAGCACAATGGAGGAGATAACTTGTTGAAAAACCATCATAAAAAAAAAACTACGAATTACAAAACACAATAAGGTATACTTAAATGATTCAATACAAAGATGTACTAAATTTTACTTGCTACATTTAGTGAAATGATTCAGTTGGTGGAATGTACTGACTCTAGTGTAGCACTCAGCAACCCCTGACCTTGATGGAAATTGTGAATCTCCAACAACCGACAAATGATCACAATTCCCTAACTTTGTATTATTTGTGTACACGCAAATATTGTATGTGATCTGTCATGCTGGTTGTTATGTTGTGTGTTTGATGGAAATTCTGCAAAAAAATATTTGTATATAATTAAGAAAGAAAACGTTCCTGCATTAACACCCAAACACACACATAAACCATGGCTGTTGTAGAGTACAAATCCACTCCAATGTCAGTGACAATTCCAATAAAAAAATTTAACCAAACAGCCCTTGTGAGATGAGTAATACACTACAATAACAAGAACAGGAGCTTGGCAACAGAAAGCAATACACAACATCAGCACAGTCTTGGATGTAGGTCACGCAGCCTGAAGCAGAGGGAGAAAATATTCATCCGGGATGTAGTTTTATATTGCCACTTCAGGTCAATTCCCTATTTATTTTCCATGGTGTTTAAAAGTGGGAATGGGGGGAGGGTTAACTGATCTGACCTGTTCTTACCTCAGGGGAAAATATCTCCAATCAGGCCAGCCTGCTGAGGGTCACCATATCATGAAGATGAATGGCTCTGATTGGAAACTGCTAGAAACTGTTGTGTGGTTAAGTGAATAGCAAAAGACTGAGGGAGTCGGGTGGAGTTCATCGTTCTTAAGGCATGAAAGGAGGTTGAATACTTGGCAGGGGGGGCGCTGTCACACTGGAATGATTGTGTCTTTGCTCCTCCCTCACTTGTTCTTAGTTCTAGACAAGACAGACAGGTATTTTTTCTTTCCTACGTCTGTGATTCCGACAGGTGTGTTGGGCTATTTGTGCCTGATTTGTCTAAGCAGTAAATACTGTGTCACACAGATGTAAAGATTAGATAATCTCCTGTCAGTAACGATCAAGGCAAAACATCTTTGGCCAAAATACAAAATCTTGGACGATTTGCCTTTTTTTAACTGTGAAATTAATGCTTGACAGACCTACCACAATGTGATGAAAGAGAAGCTCCCAGGACTGACTTAGCTTCTGGTTCAGCACCATGTCAAAGAAATCATAGATGAAGTAACCTGTGGAGATAGGCAGCATTTGGCCAGGGTTATTATCATTTTTTAAAAGTTCAGCAATTCCTAATCAATAAAAACACAACAGATTCTTTTGACAAGCGCAGCCTAGAATTTATCAAGTGTGTCAGGGGGGACCCTGCTTCCATGACGACAGCGATGGCAACCAATATGTGTCTTGGAGAGGGGCTATTCATATCCACCACCCCCAACCCTTCCCTGCCACCAGCCGTGTCCATGGTAACAGCTTTTCAGAATGCTGGAAAAATAATGAAGTGTTGAGGATGGAGGGTAGAGGGGTGCACAGGAGCTCAGGGCTTTGGTGAGGCTGAAATTAACCCTATTATGTTTGAAATTTGACACCAGGACCCTACTGTCGATGCGATGACATGTTTGGGTTCGTCTCACCATAAACAAATGTGCCTACTACAAGTCAGAGACCAAATAATTATTATAAGATCGCTATTAAGCATTTGATGGTTTATTCGCATAATCTTGTCTCCATAATAGTCCCTATTGTTTCATAAGAGCATTGACAATGGACAAGGGAAACCCCTACCCAATGCAGTCTTTTCAACAATAGCTTTTTTCCACAAGAGGTTGAGCTTGGGCCAGGTTTTGCCATGAACAGCTAAACTGGAGCAAGTGACTTGTAAAATAACAGTGCAAATTCACTGACATCTCTTATCTTGTCCTTTTGTTTTTAATCAATTAATTATCATCATTCAATACTGACTGACACACCTGTATTCAAAACACATAGGGAGGAAAATGAAGAATGACTGAGTGACAAAGAGGAAAGAAAAAACTGATCTTGCTTTTTTAGCAGATTATTTTATCTTGTATTCTGCAACATGGGCATGATGCCACTGTGAAGCTCAGTCTCCTTATAGCTAATGCCAACACTGAGAACAAGTGAATCAAACACTGCTTGACTTTTCATTTGCTATCACCAAAAGCCTGAATAAGACAGTCAATGGAAGAAAAAATAGGTCTCTAGTGAAGTAAGTGATACATTTACTTTTGTCCACTCAAGATCCTCTGAAGTGAACGGGGAATTCCTTTCTTAAACCAGTTAGTCAAACAACCGGGTTTCAGGCAGATACATGCTAACATCATGACTCTGTTGCAATAACCCAGTTAAGCATGAGAAACTTGATTAAGACACCTGGCTTAGTCTGATACGGCCCAAGTTACTGCGCCATGTAAACATCTCACAACTGTGGCTTTTTGTTTTTGCGGTCTTTGTAAACTTGAATTGCATAGCATTATGGATTCTTCTTTATGCTGTATCAACAAACGTGCCCATGGAGCAATACTTACTATCACTATCAGTATTCCTTTTTTCTGTATAATAGGTAACTTACAATTCCATTTTATGGGTAAAACACCACAGGTAGAGCAAATTATGCTTTAACCTGGTTATTTAACATGGTATTTTAGCAACATGGGGAATGGCACATGAAAACAGCTCAAGACACATAAAACATTAACCCTGATAGGGTTCCTCTGCAAGATATTGTTCTAGGCACTGGACAAGGTTTTTATTCAACAAGTGGACGACCATTTATGGCATGTCACCGCGCCGTTTGCAGCATGGTATCCCAGCAAGCTGGGCTGAATGCACAAATCTGGTGTACAAAATTCTTTTCAAAACTTGCTGAGGCCTCAGAAGAATCACACCACATTTCTGGTGGGAGGGTTTGGGAGAAGCATTCCATTGGTTTTTTGCATACATAACTCCCCTTTCTGTTCTTTCTGCCATCTTATGTGGATGGCTTGCATAAATCAACTAGCTTTTCACGCAGTTGCTGTCTTCGTGATGTCACGTGACTCTACAGGGTTACGGCTGGTGCCTGGGACCTATCATAATGCCCTCCATTGATCTACACATACCGACACTGCTCCTCGCTTTGCCAGCTTCCAGGGCTGGGCTTCCTGAAAGAATGTCAAACATCCCGGGAATCCTTGGGGAGCCCTTCTTGCCCGGCACAGATTCACAAAAATCAGAAGCAAAAAAAAAGAAAAAAAGAAAAAGAAAATCTATAGGCGAAGTGAACTTAAGCCAAATTGAATAGAGTCAAATTAGAGGGAGAGTACAACAGTACTATAGCTAGTACTACTAGCTATAAACGTCCATCTCCAATTAATTCACACTGATACGACGGCAGTGAGAATGTTTAAATTGGTGACAGCTTGACTTATATTAACCATTATAGATACACTATGTTAAATTTTAATAATGTCAGTGAATTACATAAACAATGAACAATGAACAGCCATGGGACTTAAGATGATGGAGAACCTCAACATGTCAGCAGCTAATTCATTGAGCCTGTGCCACTCATTCATTGAGTGGCATTGATGTGTAAAAAGGTTGTTTGCCAAGTTCTTACGGACAATATGCTTTACACATTGGCTTCAGGTAAAGCAAACACTTTTAAGGCTCATTGTGCAATTCACTGACATTCAATTAATCAAAATGGTCTCTTATCCAACCGATTAAACTAATAAATTAGTTTATAATAAGTTAATACTCATATGGCTAAAATGAATGCTTACATGGACTCCATAAACCCTGTGACCTAAAACTGTCCTGACACCGTGTAGGAAAATGAGAGTAGCTGGGATGGATAATGTTACTTCCTCACTTTCCCTTAAGATGGCAGCACCCCTGGGTGAACCTCCACTCACCCAGCCCATTCAGATAAGTACACAATTTGTAATTCGGCAGTGAACACTGTAAAAGTGCTACTCACCGATTGAAAATGACACCAAAGCATGGGAAAACACAGAGTGAGTCTCTATCAAATCTTCGGCCATCTGTGGGTGTAGGAAAAAGCTGAAAAGATACACACAAGTTCAGACAACGCATTTCAAAGTAAAAAAAAGTTTGTGGAAGTTTATTTGAGACTGATATCTTTATAATTGATCTGGCCAATTTTATCTACATTAAAATTAATCAGGTCGCCAGTGCCAGTCACACAGTATGTTTCCCACTGCTTCACATCTTTATTTCCCTACGAGATTGTGCATCATTGTAGAGGACCGAATGGCAAAAGTCAGAGTCTGGTCAGCGACTATTAAAATAAAGTCAAACTGCCGTCAGACAAAAATGAGCTCAACATATATTTAAATCAAAAATTTGAATTCAACCAAGAGAAAATGCCAACATCTATTAATGAAAACACGCTCGGAAGCTAAACATATCTGAACCAGTTATATCCGATCAGATCCTGATTTTTTTTGTGATTTTTTTAAACGAGATAAAACAATTTACTTCGTTTCAACTTACCACAGCACGGCCCATATCGCGGTGATAAGACTGTGCACGAAGGATGTAGAGATATTTCTCCATTTCCACGCATTCCTGCAGGCAGATTCGGGCATGGGGAGTTCACTGACCCCTGCGTTGACAAGCCTGAAAAACCCGACTGAGCTCCCAGTTGTTAAAATCACTGAACTCAACTCCATGGCTGAAATGTTTGCCGAGTAGGTTGAGACTTCACAGGCGACACTCGTGCTGAATGCGAGCGGTGGCTAAACGCGGCGGAGCCGACGACTGTGGCCCGGACAGAGAGACGACTGTGGGCTACTTGTTTACGACGACCGAGACAATCACATTAACGTAGCGGTGTAGTCCCAATCACGAAGGGTCTCTCGGCACTCAGAGAGGCTCGTGAAACGCAGATTAAAAAAAACAAAAAAAAAAACGTGTTTCTTCCACGGTTCTTGCCCAGAGAGAGGAGGCGTGTGCGAGACTGTCAAATGATTTCCCACTGGCTCGAATTCAATGTTTATGATGTCCTTCTGTGGTAATCCCCCCCTAAAAAACAAAAAAACAAAAAAACAAAAAACAAAAAAAAGCTCTTTGGTCAGAATTGTAACCGGGAGAGGTGAAGCTCTATTTACAGTTGTGAAACCGTCCTGTTGTAAAACCTCATCCCTCGCTTGTGTAACTTTTTGAAATCAACATAAACCAAACAACGGCTTCTCCCCGCCCTACTATAAAGGGGCGCGGCCAAGAGCACGTTTCATCTGTTGTGTGACGTTCAAGTGCTGTCGCAAATGTCTAATTCAAACATCGAAGACACATAATCTAACGTACCAATGCCACACAGTACACTGTTAAATATACAGATATGTCCAGTATATAAATAATTTACGTACTTTACTAATACAGTTTTGTAATAGTAACGAATTTTACAAGACGTTTGCCGGAGACGTCTGCTAATCCCAAATTAAAATCTGACTTTGAAATGTTACTGTCAAATTTGGAAAATGTTTTTCAAATGCTCTTAGGGCTGCAACTAATGATCATTTTCATTATTAATTAATCTGTCAATTACTTTTTCAATTACTCAATCAATGTGTTGTCGATAAAGACTGGAAAATGTCCATCACCGTCTCCTAGAGTCCAAGGTGACATCTTCAAATGTTGTGTATTGTCTGGCTAACAGCTGCAAACCCAAAAACATTCAGTTTACAATACAGCTCTAAATCATTTAATACTTATTTTCTTAGATCTTCTCAGTGCTATTTCACCACTGTCCACAATTAATTTTTCTAAATTACATTGTGGGACAACAATATCCATCAATAGCAAACTGAAATCAGGCAAACTGGTGGTATGTACACAATGACATCTTTAAAGAATATATAATAAAGTGACCTTTCACTTCCACAGATGAAGAGAAGAATTATGATGAATTCTTGTTTTATTTTAGGTGCTCGTTAGTGTTGTGCTTTTCGATTTCTCAAATAAAACAAGTCTCCAACGTAGGTTTTGTTACAGTGTATTAGGTCTAGCAGAAGCACCAGAATGCACTGGAAAGTACTGTCTGATTAAGGAACTGACAATTTACGAGCAGCACTTGAAGACAACATTGCTTCTAACGCGCCTCCTTCGTTAAAAAAACAAAAACCAAAAAAAACCCACCTTGGATTTATGGGAATAGTAGTTTATTTCACATGTAAATTGATAATACGTAAGGGACTGAGCATGGTACGTTTGTTTGAAACAACATTTATTTTACACTAGTATTGATTTAAATTCTACCCGGAGATCAAAACTTGATGGATATTTTACTTTTCCCTGTGTTTTCATTCAGTGGAAGCAGCGATGTCCTCATTCAAGCCAGAGTCCGGCCATGGACATGAAAGACACAGCGCCACCATCCGACTAAGGGCCATGTGGCATTGTAAAATAAAAATGGTAATTTAAATAGCACCATGCTTCTCAGTTCACAGTGACATTGTCAGCAGGTAAAAGTGAAAGGGTGTTTTGACCTCCGAAATACCCAGCCAGACTGCGATATATACATGTAGGCGAATATACAAATAGAATCTTTTTAGGGCCATTATTATTGGGTGGGTGTGACTGGATGAGCAAATAAAGAAATGGACAACCACAGTCTAGACTAAAATGGTAAGTGGTGGAAAGTAACTATGTACATTTACCCAAGTATTGTAATTCAGAACAATTTTGGGGACTTTACTTGAGTATTTTAATTTTCCGCTACTTTATACTTCAACTTCACTACATTCAAAGGGGAAATATTGTATTTTTACTTCACTAAATTTATTTTATGACCTTCGTTATTTTGTAGATTCATATCAATGATGAAAATTTAATCAACAAATAAATTGTGATATATTATTTTTGGTTAAGATAAAGACTTTATTGATCCCGGGTGGAAATGGATAAGACACTCATGCAGTATATAAAGTAATTAAAATTAGCCTCATCTTTACCAGCTGCAACCTTAAAGTGATGTACACATGAATGTATCAGCTATCATCATCCGTTAATATAATATAATAAGCAGAAGGGCCCATATTCTGAAATGAGACATTCTGTGTAATATGTGTTGGTACTTAAATTTTGATACTAATACTACTGTACTTTTATTTAAGTACATTTTTGAATGCATGATCAGTACTTAACGTAACAGAATATTTTCATAGTGTGGTATTTTTCCATAGTAAAACATCTGAGTACTTCTTCCACCACTGCTTGTAACATGGCTTTCCTGTTAACGCTTTGAGTTTTCTCATTACGATGAAAAATGCAGTTTTCTAAGGCAGTTCTAAGCTGACATACGGCTATGAACATAAAGTAAAAGTGCCAGTTCACCATGGTAAAAATACTCTATTACAAGTAAAAGTCCTGCTTTCAAAATCCCACTTAAGTAAATTATAGAAGTATTCTCAGCAAAATGCAATTAATGTATAAGAAAAAGTACTAATTCTGCAAAAAAGTGTCCCTGTCAGGGATATATTATTTTATATGACATATTAGATTGTTAATACTTCTGCATCTAAATGTGAGTGGCACTTTACTGTTGTAGCTGTTCAAGGTGGAGCTAGTTTTTTTTAAAGTTTTTTATTTACAGTTAGTGGTTCCAAATCAAGGGGTCAGGCCCCTCTGAAGGGTCACAGGATAAATCTGAGGGGTTTTGAAATGATTAATGGGGTGTAAGGAGCCAAAATGGCTGGGAACGTCTGGTTTAATCAAGAATGTACTGTATTTTATAAGATTTATGTTAAGTCCTAACATGGAAAGCAACTAGTGACTCTATCTACCATATACAATAAATGTAGAGTAAGTAAAAAGTTCAATATTTCCCTCTGAAATGTAGTCTAGTGGAGTAGAAGAATAAAGTAGCATGTCTTGCGTTTTCACAAATAGAATAAAGGTTTTACAAATCCGGAGAAGCGTACGTCGTACAGTGATGTTAAGTAAAATTTCCTTTAACTTCCTCCTTAACTGCTGAATCGGAAGCGAATTTCAGCGTGGTGATAGAACAATGACACTCAAGTAAAGTAAAAGTACCTCAAAATTGTACTTAAGTACAGTAACTGAGTAGTTACTTTCCACCATGAAGCTAAACTCGGTCTGTATTTTTATTTTTTTTTTTAAATTGTTTTTGACACTGGCTTCAACAACATTCACTAAAGCGCTCAACCTACATGTAACAGACAGATTAAACAAAGGTCATCCGTTAGCGGTTAGCTGAACGCCACTGAAGACACGGCTGTCTGTTACCTAGCTACAGCCGTTACACGCCCAGCTACCGGACGCCGACATTTTACGTTTTCAATAATTTACGTTGGGTCCCGCTTCGAACTGGACTGTTACTCAACCTGGGAGAGTCCGTGGCTAATCTCCATCCGCCCGACCGGACGGTGTGTATCTAATCGCTCCCATCCCTCCAGGGAGACGGTTGGCGGTGGGAGGAGCTCGCGGAGGAGCACGAGACTCCGACCGGCTGTCACGCGGGCGGTTCTCGTCCAGCGCTCGTGCTCGAGTGGCCAGCGGTTGTGGTCCGTGTGCTGAAAAAAAAAAAAAAAAACCCCCACAGAGCATCACTTTACAGCGACGGATGCATCGACTCTCCTGACCGCCGATAGGTTGAAGAAAACAGGTTGGCACAGCGTTACCGAACTTTCGTATTTCGCTAAACGTATGACATTTACAGAGGTCATATGTAACATACGTAACATATGATAACGTAACGTGCTTTTCACATCTACTTGATAGCCTGTGTTCTCTCATCTCCACTGCAACGCTGTGGCTTCTGTTCTCTGAAAGACAATACCTGCTGCGGGGCTTGGGTTTCTGTTCTGTCAACTAAAACCAAAACCTGCATTTACAATTATACGAATATGCAGCACTGTGCAAAAGCTTTAGGCACTAAAAGTAAAGTGGGGATGCTTTAATAATGCCATAATTAGTTTTGATATATTAATTTGACTTCATACAAAGTTCAGTAAACCGACAGAATCTAAATCAAATCAGTATTTGGTGTAGAGATGCAACGATTAATTAGTCGATTAATTGATTGACAGAAAAACAATCGGCAGCCATCTTGATAATTGGTTAATCATTTAAGTCATTGAGCAAAAATGCCAACTGTGTGATAGTTTCAGGCTCTCAAATGTAACAATTTGCTGCTTTTCCTTGTTTTACCTTAAATATTTATGGGTTTATGGGTTTTTCAAGGTACTCTTCAGGTAGGTTGTTCCAAGTGTCTTGGAGAACTTGTAACACTTCTGTGGATTCAAGTTGTCTCAGTGTCTTCTGTCTCCTCATGTAATATCAGACTGACTCCATGAGGTCGAGATCAGGGCTCTGTTGGGGCCAGACCGTCTGCTGCAGGACTCCTTGTTCTTCTTATCGCTGAAGATAGTTCTTCATCAATCTGGCTGTGTGTTTCGGGTCGTTGTCCTGCTGCAGAGTGATTTTGGGACCGATCAGATGCTTGCCTGAATTTTACTCTGTGATGGATAGGCCTAAAACTTTTGCATAGTACTGTATACTTTATACGAGAGTGGACAGAGAACAGATTGTGAAATGTACATGCTCGTGTTTTTTATTTTGCATTTGAGGCGCATGTTTTACATTATATTTGTCCGTATTGTTAGTTTTGTCTTTTATCTTTAAAGGCTTTGTGAGAGGTAGCCGAGAGTTGCAAAACTGGTTTTGAATTAACAATGCCATTGTCTGCAAAGGGGCCATAGCATATGGCATTCAACAATTTAAATGCATTTATTTGCACAAAGAAAATTAACAGGAAACAGTCTCAACAACAGTCATTTCTGGCCCTATGGTTAATACAAAGAAAAAAAAAAACAAGGTCAATAACATGAAACATAATAGTTTCAATAAACTAAATGAACTAAATAATGCCTTTGTCCAATGTGTCCTTTGCTGAGTCTGATTTTGGTCCACCCAAAGCCAGTTGTAATTCAAGCCAGTTAGCCTAACAATAGACAGGTTTTCCCAACATATCCATCTCTTGCAGTTATAGTATGAATCAGAGCCAAAAACCAGACCAAAGTGAGGAGCAGGAGGAGGTGACTGGACTGGTATGTCAGGAGGATGACCTGAAAGATGGACAGTAAGTCACAACGCTTCTTCTCACCGGTAAAACAAGATGATCAATACTTTTATGATCTCTTTAGTTTGACTAATTTTTCTTTGGAAACTATATTTTCCTCACTGTTTTTTTTTTCTGCTTGTCTGTTTTGTGCTTATTTAGGATGAAGGAAGTAACTATAGGGGAGCAGAAGGTGTTGCTAGTCCGTACCCACGGTCAGTACAGTGCTGTTGGAAGCCAGTGCTCTCATTACAATGCTCCTCTCGTCAAAGGTAAACAGTCATCTCTAGAGATCAATATCTGAGTGAATAACTTGATTAAATCTTTTTGCATTGGATTTGAGTTATGTTAACTGCATGTTCTCTGATAATCCAGGAGTACTGGTGGGTGACAGAGTCCGATGTCCCTTCCACGGTGCTTGCTTTAATGTCAGAACTGGAGATCTTGAAGAGTATCCGGGTCTAGACTGTTTGCCCAGCTATAAGGTGAAACGTGAATGTAGTGATCAACATTTAAAAACATTTAACGCTCTTTTAACAGGAAAGAATCCCAGAGGAGAGATTCTCTCCTTCTTCTCAATTTAAAATCTAGTCAATTTGTGGGGGTTTCTTCTGAATATGAACTGGTAAAAAAAAAAAACAACACTAAAATTAGGTTTAAATTTGTAAAATAGATTAAGCTTGCAGGCCTTTGATTTATATATATATATATATATATATATATATAATACTTTTATATCTAGAAGTTAGATTAGACGTCTTAACGGAATACTTTATGTTTTGGCGAGGAAGGTCATCAAACAGGAATATTTTGTCAGCTGTTACATTCTATCATTATGTATAAAAATTCAGATTAAATGCCACATTGAATACAGGGTGTTCAATTTTGATTTTTTTTTTTTTTCAAGAAAGAGGCAGTAAAACTGCAGATTCAGAGATATCCGTAGTTCACTGCATTGGTCTTTCCGTACCAGTTGTTACTATTGTACAGGGTGCTTCCTCAGTCTTTCAAAATTTTCCCCTTTTCATTTTTTCTTTACTTAAGTTTTTCACAGTGGATTCATTTTACCTCTGGAAAATATGATTCTGAACTTACAGATGAGTGATCCTTAATTTTTTTTTTTAACTTTTGTTTTTGTTTTCATTTAACAGGTCAAGGTTGAGGATGGCAACGTGTACATTTCCATCAACAAAAAAGTAAGAGACGGCAAGTCAAGCACGCCTAAATGGACCACAGCGTTTCCCTCCGTTTTGTGTTATAATGCACTATTTTAAACAGTCCCTTGTTTGTGTGTTTCCCTCAGTCTCTTAAGCTGACCAAGCGAGTGAAGGAGATGTGCAGCTTGGTACCAGACATCAAACATACTATTCTGCTCATAGGAGGGGGTAAGGACTAGATGTAACAAATGCAGGAACCTTTACTTGAGAGTTTCAGGCCCCAATATATCAGGTCATTTTATCTGAAGTGTCTGGCAGGTTGGAGGCTCTACACTTTTTTGATACAGAGTTTGGGTTGCTGCCCAGGTATTCAGCCTGTGTGTTTTAAAAGGTTTATATCAGTAAATAGGAATTTTGCAACTTGAAGAAAGAGACTAAGGTGTAGAGATGATGTCCAAGTAAATTTGGTAGTCTAGTGCTGCTATGTTTCCTTGTGATCCCTATCTGAATGTACCCTCTAAAAAAAACAAAACAACACACCGAATTTGAATTTTGTGATTGCAGGCCCTGCCTCCCTGGTTTGTGCTGAGACGCTGAGACAGAACTGCTACCAAGGTCGAATCATCATGTTCACCAAAGACACCCTCCCTCCGTTCGACAAACCCAAACTGAGTAAGGTAAGAAACTTGGCCATAATGGAGAGGTAAGCTGTATTCCCATGTACTTGTATCCAAGTGTTGATCACCCTGTATTTAGATGTAAGTTGTTAGTAAATGGCATTGCCTCCTTTCAGGCTATGAATGTGGAAAGCAGCAGCATCCTCCTCCGGCCAAGTGACTTTTATCAACAATATGGAATAGAGGTGTGGACACAGAAGGAGGTGAGAAGCAAAGCGGACAATCTATTTGTGAAGAATTCACACTATCTTTTGGGGGGGAAAAAAAACAAACTCATTCTCACTTTGGTATTTGTTAAGAAAGGTGGTTTGTGTTGCAGGTGGTGTCGGTAAACCCAGCTGATAAGACGGTGAAGTTGAGTGACGGCATTTTGCAGCACTACGACCAGCTCCTGATCTCAACTGGCTGTAGGTGCGAGTCCTCATCCTGTCCCTCAAGTCTTTCAGAAATAAAAGCAACGGAAAACATCTATAATTGCTGAGTTGTAAGATTTTAATGTAACACCAGCAGTGTAACAGTGCTTATTTTGTTCACAGAGCGCAGCCGCTCAGGTGTCCTGGTTGTGACCTGCAGGGAGTAAAGTTACTCCAGAATTATGAAGATGCCAAAGATATTTACAACTCCTGTCTTGGCCAGAAAACTGTCGTCATCGGAGCTTCCTTCATAGGTTCTAAAATTTGATTTCTTTACATTGTAGAATGAAATTGGCAGATTTTCACCTTTTAAAAAAAAAAAAAAAAAGAAAACGAGCTCGTAGGTGTTTTCTTATGGTGTTGATTACCAGGTTGACATGATGCTCCGTTTGGAGGAGGTCATTACCTCATTCATAGCCTTCTCTCTTAATATTAAAAATGCAGTACAAATATTTGACAGTGCAAGATAAAGCTACTTTATGACACATGTAATCACCCCTTTCTCATAACAAAATTGCAGGCTAATTAAGTGTTTTTATGACTATTAAACACAATAGGCATGGAGGTGGCGTCCTTCTTATCAGACAAAGCTGCCAGTGTGGCCGTGGTTAGCACGACCCGATACCCGTATGAGCGGTCTCTGGGCCCGGAGATTGGCAAAATGACGATGCAAGTGAGTACTTGAGAGGCGACCAATCTGTCACTGTAAAGACACAATTTCATTTTTAGCTTTTATTAAATGCAATCAATTTTGAAACGCATTTTTCTCCCTGAAGATGCTGGAGGAACAAAATGTGAAGTTTTACATGAATGACAAAGTCCGTGAGATCAAAGGGGAGAACGGCAAGGTAACTCTATTCTATTAGCACAGTCCTTGTCATAGTAGGGTTTAACAATAACATTAATGATGACGCCATTCTAGAAAGTGTCCATGTAAACCATGACAGTGTGACAGTGAGCATTACCAGGACCCTGAAACCGCAGCAGCTAAATGGAATTCAGCCTTCTTTCATTCTCTTATTTCCACTGTGCTTTTTTTTTACTGTGGCATTTTGAAATGTGTTCAATGAGGGGAAAAAAAAAAAAAGCCTGCTGTGAACCGGAAACTGCAATTGTGCTGCTTCAGACCAGGTGTATAGTCTATCGTAGATCCCTATAATATTTCCTCTTTCAGGTGAAGGAGGTAGTGCTAAACAGTGGCACAGTCCTGGAGGCTGATGTGGTGATCGCTGGCATTGGTAATTTTATTCTTCTAATTCAACGTATTGCGATAAAGTGTTGTACGATTTTAACATGCCAACATTTTAATATTTGGACTGCTGCTGCTCCGTTAACGCTCCAAACATCTCATCAGTAATGGTTGCTAAAACGGAGTCCTTCACATTCAGACCTTTCCGGTGCAGCTCTGCCAAAACAAACAAACAAAGATCTGTTTTTCAGGTGTAATCCCCAATTCAGACTTCTTGGCAGGAAGCGAGGTGGAGGTGGATTCAAGGAAAGCTGTGATTGTTGACAAGGTAACAGATAGTCAATAGAGGACATAGCCTACAGCCAAAATGTGATCACTGTGATAGTGACATAGCTAATGAAGCATGAACGTTGCTTTACAGCCTTATATTTACAACTTATCCGATGGACGCAGTTGATTCGAATAGCTTAATTTTGAATATCTGTAGCCAAACACAAATATGGTATATTATCTGAATCCCTCAGCTAATTGTGTCCAAGTGACTGTAATGAATAACAGTGTATTTGCTGTGAGTATATGTCTTTGTAATGCTGAGGCTTTTGCTGTAAACTCTGTTATCTTTTCTAACAGTTCATGCGGACCAATATAACAGATATTTTTAGCGCTGGAGACGTTACCTCCTTCCCTCTGGCCATCCGTGGAGACCAAAGGGTCAGCATTGGTCACTGGCAAATGTCACAAGCTCATGGTAAGAGACTGAACTCAAAGAAAGGCTGACATTATGTGCCTTGGTTTGGGGTTGCTGATGCAGCTGAGCTCTGTTTAGGTATTTCCACATTTGACTTTTTTTTTTTTCTCCAGCCAAGACAAAAGGTCAAGATCAACATGTTATGGGTGAACATTATTTTCTGATGTTTGCGTATAACCTTATCTCGCTTGTCTCTTTTTTCCTTTATCTCAGGAAGAGTAGCTGCCCTGAACATGCTGAAGAAACCGACCCAAATTGAGTCTGTTCCTTTCTTCTGGACAGTGTTGCTTGGGAAGAGTATCAGATACACAGGTAGCGTATTTATTTCCTTTATTTGCAGAGTCACCCTTACATTAGAATATTAGGCTCTGGCTGTGTTGATTCTCATTTTCCCTTTTCATTTCCTCATTTCAGGCTATGGCGAAGGATACACAGAAATTATATTCAAAGGCAAAGTGGAAGAGAGGAAATTCCTGGCATTTTACATAAAGTGAGCGCCTGTTGAATAACTGCTGACACAGGTGAATGTGTATTCATACCATTTGTGTTAAATCTCTTTCATTTCTCCTTTCTCAACAGGGATGAGGTGGTGGTAGCTGCGGCGAGCCTGATGTTCGATCCTGCTGTGTCACGTCTCGCAGAGCTGATGGCCACTGGCCAGATTTTAAAAAAGGCCCAGGCTCAGTGAGTGTCATCCTGCATCCACACAAATGGGACTGTATTTATACAGTGTGTGCGTATTAAATAACCGAAATACTGATGAAGTCCTCCGTTGTGATATTGGCTGTGTTTTGTCATTAGGGAGTCAGTGTCATTTTTACAGTTTATTACTGGCACTGAGATAAATAAGCCAAATCCATAAGACTGGGTTATATTGTACCACTTAACTACACCAGGTTCAACTTTAACTATTGCACATGCATTAACTGATTTTTTTTTTTTTTTTTTTGGCCACTGAGGGGCAGCAGAAACAAGTTGTGAACACAACATTGATATGTCATTGATATGGTGTGTTTGCGTCCACCTGCTGAGTTCTGTTTTGGCATGCACCGACGCCAACCGAGAGGCAACAGAAATACCTGACTCTTCAGCCTCTAAATGCTCCACTGTGTTCATCAGCTAGCCGCTAGCTTTATCTGCGTGCCGTTTGTTGCTGCCGGGCAGGTGGCAGCTGTAAAACCGAAACGGTCACCTGCAAGACTCTGAAAAAGCGGTGGAGAACTGATGATGGCGGCAGAATTGGGTGATAATTCTCTGTGGGCAACCCTGTTAACTTTACACAGTCATTTGATCCACTGTTAACATCAAAAATATTATTTATATAAGCTGTAACTTTTAACTATTAGACTGTGATACAGTCGGTATTATCATGTAAGTGACTTGGGGGATGTACCCAATGCACCAAAAACAGACAGTAATTGGAAACCTGGACAACATTAAAGTCATGTAAACACTATACAGGGATATGAATTATTGGGTTACTTTATTTACTATGTAAACGTCATATCCCAAATCACATTGTATGACTCATAACCTGGACACTGCCCGTTATTAAATACTTTATCACTTCCTGATCTTTTCAGAGATGATGACTTGAGCTGGATGCAGATGTGACCAGAGGCCTGCTGTATCCAGGACTAACACCGCTCATTGACGACGGATGTCGCCTCTCTCGTCCGTGTTCCTCTCAATCAAATAGTGCCAAACTTGATTGCTCCATTTACTGCCTCAGGCCTGCTGGCCGCCAATCGGATCACCGCTCTTACACGGAGCACTGTTACCATAGCAGCAAGCACAGCTTTATTGAATTTGCACTTTGTGCACCCAGTGAAAAATCAGTTTAAGCGTAATGAGCATAGCCTGGACAAGACCAAACTGACTCGCAGCAGTTTCGCCTGCATTTATTCCAAGTTTTGACGACAGCTACAGTAAAAGTGTGATGTGTAAACCAACAAATTTTTTGATTGCTATTAGCTATACAACATAATATTCAAATGTTTTGGTGAACTTCAAATTTTACGATCCCAGCTATAATAGTACTTTGTTACTTTATTATTACTATCCTACAGTAGTTTTATCCACTTAAAATACACACTCCACTCGACCTGTCTGAAGAGTTAATATATTTAGGACTAACTTTTTGAAAATTGACGATTAACAGTTCATTCACTTTTTTACTTCTATGTTTCATGTGTACTGTAATGACTTAATCCATTATACTGCAAGTGCTTACAGCAGAGATGTAGTTTATTGTTCAGAACATAGAATCTGGATGCTTTGTGATACATTATTAAGGCTCAGGTATTAAATTATTTGTTGAGTTAGGAGCTTTAACAGCGCTGATTATTCATATCTCATTATATTTACTGTTGTCAGCCTGTGGGTGCAATATGAGGATGTGTTCTCTGGATTTTTTTTTTCCTGTAGTTGTTTGTGTTACACTCACTACAGTAAATCATTGATCATGTGTACATAACCTTTTCTGCTTTATTTGTTTTAGGTTTTGACAGTCAGACAGTTGCTTTTGCATCTCGAATGGTTATTGAAAAACACAATGTAATCGTCATCATGTGTGGTCAAACCCTTTTTATCAAACACACTAGGGAGGGATTATGTGTTACGATTTTTAATTCCACTTCTGTTATTATTTGCAGCTCTGAATCTGTTCAACTTGTCCCCTTTTCTGTCATACTGTGCTTTTTGTGCGCTTGTGAGAGTTTAACATCTCATAAACCATCCGCTGCCTGTGTGTGTCCTCGGTCTTCAGAACAATTTCTTCTGTATTCAGCGACCTCCTTTATTTGCTTGTTTTGGAGCATTTTTTGACAGAGGATCCCAGTTTGTCAGCCAGCAGGAATGGGTTGAGGCTGCAGTACTGAGGAAAAAAATAAAGAATATCAATGGTCACTTTGTTACCTGTTAATGTAGAACCTTACACAAGTCAAGCAAATCGTCTGTTACTATCAAAGCTCAAGCTGTCCAATTGCTATAAAAGCTTATTTTTAAATATTTGAAGCAGCACATTTCAAATTAAATAATTTCAAATGATTGAATGACCATTTAATTTGATTTGCTGCATGCAAAAAGCGGGTCAACAATACAATCCTTGTGGGATGCGGCCAGTAGTCAGTCATTCAGAATATCAGCTACCTGTGGTGTTGACTCTGAGCTGGAATCTGGTTTATTCGACGTCTGAATTTCGAAGTCAGGGAAGAAACGGGAACTCTGGAGGACAGCTGCCATCTCTCCATTTACCTCCTCGGCAACATCTTTCTGCATGGCACAAAAGTACACATTAACCTCGTCTATCCAATGACATAAAAGATGATTTTGGATCTTAAAATATACAGTACATGTTTTTTTTTTCTTGTTGGAACAATTTGCCTCAGGTTAGTAAATGCTCTTATGTAAACATTGATCAGTATTTCAGCACCTGCCTGATAGATCACTTTTATTGTACCTTGAAACAGTGTGATGAATCAAAGTCCAGCTTATCCGGGAAATCTGCCAAAGTTCCTTTATAGGTCACGGTTGCCTTGGACATGACTGGACTTTTGGGCAGCTTAAAGAGCCGGTAGGTGCCTGAGGCATAGCTGATGTCACCTGCGAAAACAAAGAGCTGGCTCGGTTGTAGAATTAACCTTGTTTACATGTTATTAAAAGTCAAAATTTTACCTGCTTTTGCTTTGAGTTCACTGTTGTGGACCACAATGTGGCTTGCTGAAACAAGATGCGGAGTGCTGAACCCTACGCTGTGGGCCAATGAAATGAGGTCTTGCCAAAACATAGAACCACCCATTCCTTCACCTAACACCGAAAAGAAAGAGACCACAGCCAATACATGCTGAATGTCAGTGATGCAGAGATTTTACGGTGTATTCTTGCCTTTTATTTTTAACTTTAAAATGATAAAGCAATGTTATTATACCCCAGAGGACTGTATCTTGCTTCATGTGGTCAGGAACAACTTTGCTGGCATACATGTCACTGAAGTACAGTTCACCTCCCTCCTGTATAACGGGAGGCAGTGATGAAAATCATAAACAGCATATTCTAGTATGTCCTTCGTGAATATTTTTCATATTGATGTAGTCAGCAGAAATTCTTCAGACTAACCTTAATGATGTTGTAGGCTTGCTGTAGCACTGCTCTTTTATCAGGACACAAACAGATTACACAGTTGGATCTGGATAGATTAGACGGGAAAAAATGTCTGGTTTATCAACCTAACAAAGCTCTTGTATAGTAGCAGACCATAAAGTACGCTGGCAGATTTTGTAAAGTCATAACAATACTTTAAACCTACAGCACAACATCCATTGAGTCACTCTGTATGCCAGCTTCACCGAGCTTCTCCATGTACCCCTGGACAAAGGTGACGTTGGGGTCCTTATAGCCAAACTTCTTTTGATGATACTCAACGTACTGACGAGAGGCTGTGATCTAAACAGAGACAGGTTAAATCAGCAGAGCGCACGGGAATCAAGTGTCAAAAGCGCGCGTACATGCATGGGTAATTACCAGCTCCTCTGTCATATCAATCCCTGTCACGTGTCCGCTAGGTCCAACAAGTTTACTGAAGGCATAGCAGTCTCGGCCAGAGCCGCTGCCGAGGTCCAGCACTCTGCAGCCCTCGAGCTTTGCTGGGAACGGAAGACCACAACCGAAGAATCTGGAGAAACATTACAGGGATAGTTCTGTGCTGTCAAGGATGACAACAAACTAAGAAAGACCAGAAATAAAGCTGTTTTATCTGCTTGATGGAATTGTTAATCATCAGATATAGATCACACTTGGCTCATAGGAGAGCCATGTCTGACTTTCCGTGTACTGTACAACACCTAATAATATTCACAGAGGATTTTTCAGCAATATGTTCATGCTTTCCCGTGCGCTTACACAGATGTTCAATAACTCATTTTGTCACTGAAACTGTTGACTGACCTGCCTCCTTCATGCAGGCAACAATGGCTGCAGTGTATCTGACTGATTGGTATGTGCCCTGTCTATGTTTCATGCTTCTGTTGTCCTACCACCCACTGGCACCTTCCAGCTATTGCTGAAGATGTACACGTATGATGCAGAGGTAATGTAGAGGTGGAACAAGACTGAAGGCTGTACCTTTTGGTTACATCCGGGTGAACCAGGCTCAGTGCCTCTGTGACACTTCTTGGCACTGGGCAGCAGGACAAACTGCAGGAGGCAGCACTGGTTTGCAAATCACCAGAGGACTCCAGTCGACTGCCATAGTACTTCTGCACACAGGGCATTTTTCGTCAGCCTATAAAGTGTACGCTCAAGAACTGTCTTTATACACGCTTTAACGTTTAACTACATTATTTTACAGGCTATCGCAAGTCTCCTTGAAACTTAGCATTACTAAAATCACATCTTCATTACTATTACTTACTTTTCACATTAAAATAACCAGATTTTTTCTGTTGTTAAAATTAATCAAAATTTATACATTCTTCCTATTGTGTATTTAAAATCATAGGTACAGAGATAACATAAGGACCATGAATCGTGAACAAATGAAAAGTGATTCTCTCTTCATTTAGTCTGAAACTTGTTTGCACTCGTTCCACAGGTTTAACTGTATATTGCTTTAACTTGCTTACCTCACTATTTACAAAGAACTAACACGGTAGGCTATGTATCTGCTACTGAAATTTGCTGCACTTTCCCCACTGAATAAGGATATGGTGGTCCCTGCTCCCACATTGCCACTGATGTGCACACATCATACGATTTCATAAAACTGGAAAACGTGTGAAGTTAGTTGAAAGACTTGTCCCATACTAATTCGGTTTGATTGGAGAAGTTTCAGTATTTTCGACATCAAGAAAAACTTCAGCGGGTTACAGATCAGACTTGACTGAGCAGCTGTTGCAATGTCAGAGCTGCTTTGGAGGAAATAACAGTTAACAATGTCTGATTCAAACTCGGTGATGAAATACCTTCACATTTTCCCGCACGTCATCACCAGTTGCCATTACGTCCGAAAGAATTACAAAAACATTAAGAAAAGTGGGTCGAATCTGTAAAATAAAAAACCCCAAACAAACACTATAGGGTATTGATTGGAAGCTGTATTCGGGTCAGATCAGAGTCGTTTTAAGGGACTTTCGTCAGTCCTGCCCACTTCTGTCACGACCGGCGGACTCTACTCTTCCGGTCCATTTCTTTCAGAATAAAGGCGTCATTACTCACAAATGTGCTGCAGAGACATTTGTACAATAAACAAACAAACAACAAACCCAGATATGTACAATAAAAGTCATTTTGAAAAAAACAACAACAAATACTTAAAATGGAATCCTTTGTTTGTCCGTGATATTTGTTACAGGCTCAAACAAAAAGAAACAAAAAAATCACCTTCATCTGAACAATTCTGTAGACCTGTACTAAAATAGCATATATATATATATATATATATATATATATATATATATATATATATATATATATATATATATATATGTGCATACAAGGAATTTGACTCAGATTTCTAGTGGCTCTCAACGTACTTACACACAGTACACAAAACCAAAAACAATGTCCAGGGAGATACACATGGAAATACAGCAAAAAATAAGGAAAAAGTTGAGTAAAGATAAATAAACATAAACATATGACTATTACAAGGAAGTAGGTGAACAATAAAATAAAATAAGATTAAAAAAATAGACACACACACACACACACATATATATATAGTTAGCCAAAAAAAATAAAAAATATAAACATATGACTGTTATGTGCATGTACGTTGTAAAAAAACGTGTATACAAGTCTATGTACAATATGTACAGCCTGCCAGTATTTATATTTGACAAGTGATGGATGATCTATACATGTTAATTCAAAACGCGAGTTTTTAAACAAATATAAATGCGATTTGTAGGTGCAGTGGGTGTTTAAGTATCACAGGGTTATTGCACAGGGATTACTCCTGATGTTATGACTTATTAAGAGATCATCAGATTGCTGGGATGTGGGAGGAAACTGTTGCTGTATCTGGCTGTTTTGGTGCACAGTGTTCTGTAGCGCCAATCGGAGGGTAGGAGGTGGAACAGGCTGCGTCCAGGGTGCAATGGGTCTGCATATTCACTACATGTCTGAAAAAAAACCCCAAAGTAATCAGACCTTTGTAACGCAATTGATTTATGATTGACTTGTGTAAAGGACGGGGCTGAGAAGTAGCTGCACTCCAAGACTGCAGGGGGCAGTAGTGCAACGGAAACATGATCATACGGGCATTTGCAAAATTGCGCTTATCCAACGTTTGCGTATCTTTTTGACGTAGTGCCCCGAGTGTTTAGTGGTGATAAATACTTACATCCGGCGTAACTGTCGTTTTGTGATTTCCAGTGAAGTGCGTTCATCGTGTGGCCGCCGTTGTTCGTCGTGCAGCTTCACGAAGCCACACCAACACAACGGGGAATCAGAAAAAAACCCATAAAACCTCGAAAGAGAAATGTTGTGGTAGCCGGCTGTGTGCGGAATAAGGTTGTCTTCAGCGTTAGGAAATTACTCTGGGAGCGGAGGTAGCAAGGTATGTTGTGTTTTCTGTCCTCTGTTCTTGTTACTTAACATTCAGATGTTAGCCGCCGTGCTAATTTTAGCAGTCGGCTAGCTTACCGCTTCCTCCACGCTTGGCCTAATCAACAACTAGACTGAAAACGTTTACTAATGTTTCGCGAACTCGGTGCATAACTTATTGTAAAGCAAACATTAGTTGTAGTTTGCACTGAAAACATTTATCGAATGGGTAATGAGATAATTCTAATGGTGTTAAAGTTTTGTTTAATGGTGCAGTATGCCCCATTCAGGAAGCCATGTTGCTAAGTTAGTTAACTATGTAACGAGTAATAATGTTAATATTACATATGTCAGTTCGTAATGTTTTCTACAGTGTCAACACACGAGTAAAAATTTGTGTCGAATCAACAAAATATTTTTTTTAAGTCAATTTTTTAGAGTTGTTTCTCAAATTTTGCTTAGTCTGTATAGTACTGTATGCGTGTATCAGGTAATAACGAGTACGACGCGTTAGAACCAGCCAGAGGTGTCATTCTGTTTAATGTTATGAAGAGTTTGACTTATATGTGTAATAATGCGAATGTAATTTTTTATTTTTTGACTTAACACATGTAGGGTCAGTGTTTATTGTAATTCCCTGTGTGGTGTTTGTTTTCAGTAGTGAGGCATCATGGCGGCTACCTTCCCCTATAGAGGGGTTCCTGCAGGGATGCCACCAGGTGTACCCCCTCCCGTGCCGGTACCAGACTACATGTCTGAGGAAAAGCTGCAAGAGAAAGGTATGTTGGCTTTCACTAAATTCCACACATTCATGGTGTAAAGCTCAATTATTGTATCATAAATGGATGTGTTTAATTTTGTCATTATGTGTTAAATGTCCTCCAACTCTACAGCAAGAAAATGGCAGCAGTTGCAGGCAAAGCGCTACTCAGAAAAGAGAAAGTTCGGCTTTGTGGATGCTCAGAAGGAAGACATGCCACCTGAGCATGTCCGCAAGATCATCAGGGACCATGGAGACATGACGAATAGGAAGTTTCGTCATGACAAGAGGGTCTACCTTGGGTAAAGATGAATCATACAG